>NC_056741.1:530581418-530881418 GCF_019279795.1 Protopterus annectens
TAATATATATACATTTTGTATATTAAAAATTAATTTGTCTATAGCAGAAATCTATTTTAAATTTAGTTTCTCATATGTATATGAATTTATAAACATGTCACTAATAGTTGAGAATTAAATTTTGTAATATTTTTATTCCTTGTATGGTATGCCTAAAATATGTAATTGAATATCAGTGGATTAAATAGTGTTCTCAAGGATTAGTTTGCTGAAATATTTAAAGCTGCATAATAGGTTCATAGGTAGGTGCTAGACTATCTGCCAGAGAGCATTTATAAACCTAGCCAGTTTGTCGGCTTTCGCCACCCCATTGATTAATTAACTGAGCCTCTGTCAAGCAGAGCCAATGAAGTGATCCCAGGGGTGTATTTTCCGTTACCCATCCACTCGTCAAGGTTTTCTCTTGAGTGTTAGTGAGGGGCACTGCCTAATGTAGATAGGAATTTTGTTCCAAGGCATGGGAAGTCTGTGACAGGAATCTATCCCTCAAGCATATGTTCTGTTTATTGTTGTGCCGAGGTTTAGCTCACTAGAGTGCGTGGCTCGCAGTGACTTGGATTTCTTTAGGTGGAGCATGTCCATCAATTCTGAGTTGGACATGGCTTTGTAAGTCGGGCAGAGATCACCTCTGAGTAAGCAATATGCCACTGAGTACAGCCGGAGTTTTTTCAGTCCGTCTGCATAGGACATATGTTTGAGGCTAGTAATCCTCTTGGTGAGGTACTTTTGTGGTCTTTCCAGCTGTTGGAAGTGTCTTGTGAGGTACATCCCAAATGGGGCATTGTACTCTGGGTCTGAGTGACAAATAGAGGGGCACTATAACCTCTATTTCTAGATGCGAACCCTTTAGTAATTAGAAGGGCCACATAGAAGGATTTCTTAACTACTTTGGTAATATGATTGTCAAAGGAGAGATTACTATCTACCTGGGTCCCCAGATCTCTTATTACCTCTTCTGTATTAAGGGGGCTGCCACCTATGTGGTAATTCTTGGGTGTTTTGTTTTTCCATAATGGGATGACTATGCATTTTTTGGCATTTAGCTTGAGGCCATGACTTTGATACCAAGTGTCAGTCTCAGTAAGGCCTTTTTGGAGGATGTCTGTCAGCCGGAGAATCAATTATGGCTTCCAGTTTGTAGTCATCGACAAACTTGGTTAGCCATAGTCCTCCTGTGTTTGCCTGTACTTCTGAGAAGTATATGCCGAACAGTAGGGGTTCCAGGGCCGAGCCTTGCGGGACACCATTTGTGACTGGTTTAGAGTCGGACCTGGAGCCTGCTATTCTTACCGCGTTAGTTCTGTCTGTAAGCCAGTTGGCAACCAATCTTGTGACGTAGGGGTTTATGTTCAGGCTGGTGAGTTTTTCTATAATACCTGAGTGAGGAATGTTGTTGAACGCCTTGGCGAGGGCAAGGTAGGCTGTGTGATCCACCTTTCCCTTGTCTATGGCCTTGGTGACTGTCTCAAAGAAGTCAACCAAGTTTAGTAGGCATGATCTGCCCTTAAATCCAAACTGGGTTGGGTAAACTCATTTTGTTTTTTTACAGGAAACTTGTCTAAAGATATCGGACTGAGTTCAAAAGAATATACAGTAATTGCTATTTTACAATTAAAGGAAAAAGAAGAGGTACTGCTATACTCTGGAAAAATTCTGTTGTAATGCCTAAAATGTTGTTTGTTTTGATACTAGTGGAATGTTTGTAGTAGTTGAATAGTGGAATCCTACAGTCTGTCTAGAGATTGGAACTAACATATCTAGGAAATACTTAGATATAATAGTTTTGTCACATATAAGATCTTACTATAGCAGGTGTTTTCAATTGCATCTCAACAGATGATTCCAGTTCTAGTAACATACCAAGAATTAACAGCTTCTGCTAAAGCCTTAGATGGATTTATTAATACACTAAATCTTATAGACGTTAAAGGTCTGATTGAATCCGTTTAACTTATACAGGTTATTCATGTAGTTCTTGTACACAGTTTAATATTGATAAAGCTTTTTGTTTCAAGTAATCTAAAATCTAAACAAAGAGAAAGTCATAATTTATTTCCTGTCTACTATCAGATCATAATTAATTTACTTTTCTGCTTATGGGTAAACCTAGAAGCTTAATTTATCGCAATAGATTACTACTGTACATAAAGATAAAGACTTAACTCGTTCATTTTGTTTAAAGACAACAACCCATAGATTAGAAAGTGCAAAGATTTAACAAAATTATGCTATGATTGTTAATATAGGATGTACTGCAGCAGCGAAATTGATCACTGCCTGCTAATATTCATATTTTCATATTTGTGTTTGGTTTCATAACCAACAGCCCTACATGTTGAGTATAATATGCCATAGTGGGAGACGGGAAATTTATTGTCTGTGCCAATTTATATTGCACTGTACGTGAGATATTGTTTGATAGCAGTTATGGAAATAATTCTTTATGTACTTAATACTTCAAAACAAGTGTCTTTCACCTGATGTCATGCAGACTGGTGTGGTTTCTTTCAAGGCCCCCGAGCCAGCGGAAACCATTACTCAAGCCGCTGAATCACTTACAAATGCCTTCTACCAGCACCTCCAGGACTGCATGGATCAGGCAATCCCAAACAAAACAAAGACTCTTTGCACCAAAGGCAAGCGCCCAGTCTGGTGGACCCCAGCCATAAACAAGCTCTACAATAAAAGGAGAAAGCTACTACAAGATAGAGCAAAATCCTTAAAAGGGAAGACCCCCCTGATCATTATAAGTAAAAAAAACTACGATCACTCATAAAATCATCCAAGGCAAATTTTGAGAGAAAAGTCGCTAAGGACTCAAAAGACAATCATAAGGCCTTTTTTAGCTATGTTAGGAACCTGGGAGGAAACTCCCAGATATGCTCAGAATTAGTTCAAAATGATGTAAAAATCACTGAACCAACAGACATTGCCAGCATACTGAATGACAGGTTCAGTGCAAACCCCCCCCCCCCCCAAAAGGAGAGATATCTATACCAGCGGATTGTAGCCCCCCCAAACATCTCAAATGCTCAGGTGAAAACTGCTCTCTCCAAGGCGAAAAACACAGCATCTGTGGGACCAGATGGTGTCCCCGGTTGTGTGCTCCACGAACTCAATGAGGAATTAAACCCACAATTAGGGCAGCTGTTTAATCTTAGCCTCACCTCAGGATACATACCCAAGGAGTGGAGTACGGCAATTGTGGTCCCACTTCACAAAGGTGGTGCCTCCACTGACCCTGGAAATTACCGCCCCATCAGCTTAACAAGCCTGGTCTGCAAAGCTATGGAGAGGATCATAATGGAACTCATAAATAAAGACATAGGGGACTTACAGACATTGGATCCAACCCAGTTTGGCTTTGTCAAGGGCAGATCATGCCTTTTAAACTTGGTTGACTTTTTCGAAACAGTCATCAAGGCCATTGATGAGGGCAAGGCAGTACACACAGCCTACCCTGACCTTGCAAAAGCTTTTGACACAATACCCCACTCGGGTATCATTGAAAAACTCACCAGCTCAAATGTAAACCCATACTTCACAAGATGGGTTGCAAACTGGCTAAGTGACAGAACCCCACAGGGTCAGAGTTGCTGGCGCCATGTCAGACTCCAAGCCAGTCACAAATGGTGTCCCACAGGGCTCAGTTCTGGGCCCCCTCTTGTTCGGCATCTACTTTTCAGAAGTACAGGCAAACACAGGAGGATTATGGCTGACAAAGTTTGCAGATGACTGCAATCTGGGTGCCATAGTTGAAAACACATCAGACACAGATATCCTTCAGAAGGGTCTCATAGAAACGGATAACTGGTGCCAGAGCCATGGCCTAAAGTTAACACCAAAAAAATGCATAGTCATACCCTTCGGGAAAAACAAGGTTACCCCTAGCTACCATATAGGTGGCAATCCACTAAGCACAGAAGAGGTTATCAGGGATCTGGGGACCCAGGTTGACAGCAACCTTTCATTTGGCACTCACGTTGCCAAAGTAGTTAGGAAGACCTTCTACATTGCCCACCTGATCATGAAGGGATTCACATCTAGATCAAGGGAGGTCATTGTTCCCCTGTACTCATCACTCATCAGACCAATGATAGAGTACAATGCCCCATTCGGAATGTATCTTACCCGACACCTGCAGCAATTGGAAAGGCCCCAAAAGTTCCTCACCAAAAGGATAAAGGGTCTCAAAAACATGTCTTATGCTGCCCGACTGAAGGAACTCCAGCTCTATTCAGTCGCATACCGTCTGCTCAGAGGTGACCTGTGCCTGACATACAAGGCCATGTCCAACCCGGAATTAATGAACATGCTCCACCTCAAAAAATCCAAATCCATCAAAACTGCAAGAGCAAGAGACTTAAACCTTAACACAGTTATAAATAGGACGTGCTGGAGGGACAGATTCATCACCCAGAGACTCCCTATGCTGTGGAACAAAATCCTGGTACATGTGAGGCAGAGCACCTCGCTGGCTTTGTTCAAGAGAAATCTTGACCAATGGATGGGAGATCGCAGGTTTACCCCAGGGATCACCTCAGTGACACTGCTGGACAGAGGCACGGCAAAATAATGGGCATAGTATCCTTCAAACTTAAGGGGTGGTGAAAGCCACAAAAACTTTGGGCTAGGCTTATAAATGCCCTAGGGCAGATAGCCTAGTATGAACCTATGAACAGTTTGTAACTTTAGATGTTTGTGGAAAACTTTGATATTTGCTCTACAAGTTGATCGTCTTTAGAGATGTACAATGTTTTTTTTTGCTAATTATACAATTAAACATATGTTTTTATATTTCTGTAAGTACCTCAAACACGCATTCACAGAGGAATTTCTTGCTGTCGTGAAAGTATGTCTGCTTAACAAGAGCTCTAACAATTGTCTAGGTAGTACGGTTTCCAAGATAATGGGAAGTTATGAATGTTTAGCAAAAAATACCATTTGGGGTTTGTGTGCATTGTACTATAGTATTTATGGAAAGACTACACATGCAGTATTTAACTATTATCACTGTAAAGAATATTGCTGATAACATTGTTATTTGCATAGTTTTAATATATTTTACTGTTCACAAAATATTTATAATTTTTTTTTTTCAGAAAATGCTCAGGGATGCAACCTGTGTATATAGGCTGCTAAAGGTGTGATATTCCAAACCACATAGGTGTTAGAGTTAAAAATGTTACTTTATGGAAATGATTAATGGGGACATTTCTTATATTTTATGGGATTCATTAAAAGTTTATTTAATGGGCAAAATTATATGTTGGTATTTATTTAAAAAGAAATAATGGGATAAAGAATTAATGTTACCATCAAAGTTGATATTACCATCAAAATTGATGAATTAAAATTAACTTCATAAAAGATAATAAAATAGGTAATTAAAATATCTACAATTTGAGATCTACCTATTTTAAATTTAAAGTATTAGAAAAAAATCAAACTGCAAACATTTTCTTTAAACACATCAAACTTACACACATTGGCAATTAGATCTAAAAATGAACGTATTCAAACTAAAAACACTACTTGTCACTATAGTAGTAAAGTTACTGTTGTAGATGGTATCTAAGAATGTTTTAGAAGATATTGCCAAGATAAAAACATTGCCAATAGTGCCTCAGAACAAGAAAACATAATATATTTTTAAATAAAATATTTACAATTGGGTAATGAAGGAACAAATAGTTTTTTTGTTTTCAATTTTTATCTTTCAGAGATTAAAGAAGAAATTACAACACTAAAAGATAATACTAAAGCACCTGCTAATGCTGGCATTATTCCTGAATTGTATAAATTATTGCCTATTGATTTAATACATCTTTTATTAAAAGTTTTTCTAGAAGTTAAAACTAAATTCAATTTTTCACCCTCTTGGAAACGTACTTTAGTTTTTTTATGTTTTGAAACTCAACAAAAATCCAGCTTTATGTTCTTATAGACCAATATCTCTCAAATATTTGTTGTTGCATATGGAGTTAAACCAATTTACCTGTTTTGATCTATGATTTAACAGGAGGACATTGAGTAGGCAAATGCAAGTTAATGTCAAAGTAATAGTTACTTTAATAGATTACGCTAATAAAAGTGTGAAAATAACATTCAGTTAGTAGTTTAGCTTTGAATAAGCATTTGATTCAGTTGACTGGTATGGTTTACCAAATGTTCTTAAATAGAATTTTCCAAGAAATTTTGTAAGATTAATTATACAACTGTACCATATTTCTGTGTTAAACTAAGGTCTTACCTTTCACAGTAATTGCTATATAAAGGCACAAAAGATTGCTGTTTATCACCTTTATCTCCATTGGTTATTGAGACATTTGCTAACTATGCTGGATCAGATAAATAACTGGTAAATTCACTTCAAAAAGTCCGCTCTTTCCAGATATTTTATTAGCAATCTGTGATTTTTACTCTTTTATTACCCCTTTAGTGGTTGTTCTGAATCACTTTGAAGCAAGTTATGGATTGTTTCAGTCATGGTAAATTTAATGCTTTGTTAATACTTCTAATTGAAATAATAAAATATCTGGATATTAACACCTAATTGTAAAAAAAAAAAAAAAACTTAAATATAATTGGTTAAAATTTATAAAATATTACACATGATTAATAAGAGCAATACATTTTTTACTATGGAGGATAGATTAACTGTAGTCAAAATGATTGTTCTTCCACAAATCCTATATATTCAGACTCACTATTCCCTTCTAAAACAGTATTTAAGGAACCATACTCTTCTTCAAAACTTATTTTGGTATCCCAGTAAATCAAGGATTTCTTTTAAATACCATATAAGAAGGTGAGAAGATGAGGGGGTAGTGTTATCTCTTGTTAAAACTGCATATTATGATTTAATTCAAATTATGCAGCAAAATGGAAATTCACGGAAGTATATTATACATCTTTCTGACATATAAATTGTATCTACTAATTTTCCAAACCAAAAGCAGCGATGCAAAATACGAAAAATTCAAACTGCTCACAGAAGAAGCAGAATCCACTGTTTTATTCACAACAACTTCAAAGCTCTCTACTAATTTTTATATGGATTCTAATTGATTACTTTTAGTAATAAATTTGAATTTTAATAGCAAGTTTAGCATATTTAGAATTATGGGGATCCTGATGTAAAAAATTTGATCTTATGTTGTCAGTCTTCATTATCCTTGACCTTTGGGATTCTGTTCCAATTCTCTGAATCGAATCTGCCTTTATAACAACTCACGCAAGCCAAAAAGTCTCGAGCAAAGTCTCTTCCCAAAATACCTCTTTCCTGATTACCCCAGATCTCGTTTGCTGTTCTTGTCGCAAGACGTGTCCTCTAGATTCTTTTGTCAGCTAAGTGAAAGTTTTCATAATTTCCTTCAAAAATCTTCATGTATCTGTAGTTAAATATTCTGCTCACTTTGCCTTATTTTTCTCTATCCCTCTCTTTTTACACTTGGGTGTTCTCCCCTACTATCGTTGGTAGTTGTCTCCCTTTCTGTTACCTTCTCTGTCACTTTCCTTTCCATAAGTGAGTGTGCTGTTTCTTCATAGTGGTAACTCTTTTTACCATTGTTGGTAGTGCTCTCCTCTTTCTCCTACCTTTCATTGGTAGTTCTGGCCTACCATTGTTGGTAGCCGTTCCTTCCTGTGAGTGTGTGCATGCTTCTCCTTGGTGCGTGTCTGCGCTGTGGGTTGATAATTGCTTTACTTATGCTGGACAAATCTAAGGGAACTACTGGTTTTAAACAATGTTAAGATTGCAGTAGGAAGATGCCCAACTCTGATGGGCATTCTTCCTGTGTGTACTGTTTGGGTCCAATGCTTCTACAACAGTACACTGTTTGTTGAGCATTCAGTCACCAGGCTCTGAGAATGCAAAAATAAGTTGATCTTAAAAGGCCTGATTATGCTAGTCCAAATCTGACATATCTTCCCCTTCCTCCCCCTCTTCTAAATCGGAACAGACAGAAGAGGAGTCACTCTGTGCTGGCATCCCCGTCGGCTCTGGCAGCCAAGAAATGCACACAACCTTGGCTGCCACATCTCCTGTGGAACTGAAGCTTAAAGACAGCTATAGAACCAATAACTACCTCTGCACCACAGGTCCCTGTGCCAGCCGCCTTGGTACCAATAACTGAACCTTCCCTTTCATTACTGGCTTCCCTCTGGCACTAACCAAAATGTTAGAACCAATACCCCCCATTGGCACAGTCAAGCTTCATCAGTCCTCCCAGGATAAGATATTCCCCCTCAGTTGACCTCTTTGTGAGGCAGCTCCCAAGCCCATTTCTAGAAAGACTGGAATCTCCCTCAGGCTTTTCTGTCCATTACTCCAGGTGTTCAGCTAAAGTTTATGTGAGGTTGGTGGATCAACTCCTAGTGGCTAGGGGTCTTGCTGTGTCTTCCCAGGTCCCATCCCCTTCTGGAGTCTGGGAGTTCTCTCCCAGTACTCCACCAGACTTTCCTCCTGTAACTTCCTCGGAGGGTTTAGAGATTACAACTCTGTCTGGTTCCAGCTGCTCCGGTGCCGACATCCTTTACTCCTTTTGTTCCAGAGTCTGCTTTGAGTCCCTTGGTTCCATCGGAACTGATGGGCTCCTGGGGCCATAGCTTTACTGTTGGGTCCAAGGAACTCGGATAAGCTCAGTTGTTTTTGTTCATCGCAGTCCTTGATACTTGTATCCTCAGCTGATGTGGGCTCTTCCTCGACTCCTGCTTCAGCAGCAGATTCCTCTGGGGTTGGGACCATGGCTCTGAGGCTGTCCTTGATTCCAGGCTCCCATTCCTCTTTGGGGGGACCTGCCTTCCAAGTTATGGAGAGGGCATTGGCCTCTGCAGGTTTTCAGCTAGTCCCTCCTCTGCCAGAGTATTATCCTGGGACTGACTCTCGCGCAGTGCTGCCACCAACCTCCACGCCCAGGCAGCGAGCACCAAAGCTACAGGATAACTGTGCACAGGCCCCCTCTTCTTCTGAGTCCTCCTCGGAGATCCCAACTGAGGAGATCCCCCCAGAAAAAGATGTGTAAGAGGAAACATTTAGATTCCCCAGAAGAATCTCTCTGAGGACATGGACGTCAATGATGGGGAGGGTTCCCCTCAGTCACTCACTGAAGATTGCATTTTAGAAATTCTGAAAGTGAGGTAACTGGAAGCCTAAAGACCCTACCTTTTGAGGAGTCTGTGTACCTGCAAGCTTTTGGTGCTTGCCCATCTACTTCTTGTGTTGACCCCCTCATGCTGATGACTTTTATTAAATTGATCGGCAACAGCCTTGGAAGGCCCCCAATTCCATAGACCCAATCCACAGGAGACCAGACAAAATTCTTTCAGCATGGCTAAGGGGTTAGCAGTAGATACCATAATGTGTGCTGCGGCCAACAAGAAGGAACTTGCAGAAGAAAGTTCTGGTGTTCATCGCCCTAATCGAAAGTCCATGGCAATGGACAGATTTGGAAAGCAATTGTATACATTAATGACCTTTGCTTTTAGGTCCTTGAATTTTATAGCACATTTTATTTGGCTCCAGAGGGATCTGAAACCAGGCGTTGTCAGATACTGTGTCTGAGGAGGTTCAAGCTAAAGTGGCCACACAACTAGCTACCCTGGAGTTTATTTCCAACTTGCCCATGAGGTTCATTACACATGCAGCTGAAGGAACGACTAGGGCAGCAGGATCTGGCGTTGCCATTTGGCAACATGCCTGAGTGCACTTATGTGAATTTGCGGAGCCATTTAAGTCTTCTTTTGTTAATGCTGTCTTTGATGTATCTTCCCTGTTTGGCCTCAAAGTCAGAGAAACATCAGCCAGGTGCAAGAAGGATGGAAAGACCCTATCTGCAGTGGGCATTCACTTTTCCGCTCCCCAACAGTCTTACACTAGGAAGCACAGGAGCAGGAAGATGTGGTTCAAAAAATCCCAAGGGCCTTTTCAGGACACACATGGCAGTGGCTCATCTTGGGGCAGAGGGGGGGAGCACCAGTGGAAGATGCTGACCCCATGGCAGAGGTGCCCACAAAATCAGGGTTGCAGAGATTTTCTCTAGGAATCCCTACCAGCAGTCCTGAAAGGATGCCCAATTGCTTACCTCAGGAAGCAGTCTGGGGAAGGTTTTCCTTGCACTTGAGAGCCTGGCAGCAAATAACGTCAGATACTTGGGTGCAAAGAAAGACAGCCCCTTCATTCTCATTCCAAGATCAAGAAGAAAACTCTGATGTTCTACCCAATCTGTAGGATCGAGCAGCTCTGGATGTTCAAAAGCTGCTAGAAAAAGTCATCTAAGAAGTCCCACCAGACCAGATAGGATCCGGATTTTACTCAGGGTTCCTTTTGGTACCAAAAGAGATGAGGACTTGAGAAAAATCTTAGATCTCAGCCTTCTGAACAAGTTTGCTCGACAGGCAAAATTCCGGATGGTCACGGTTCAGTCATATGATTGGATGTGCTCTATAGATCTTCAGGACATGTATTTACCACATAGAAATGGACAAGTGCTCCATAAGGTTCCCCCACTGTAGTTATAGCAATTCTGATATAAAAATTTGGTTCTTTACTTTGTTTCCTATTTTTTACTAGTAATTGCTTAGAATTATTGTGTAATGTCAGTAAACTGATTAAAAAAATCAGTTTTAAATGTTACTAAGGTACTTTTATCAGAATGTTTTAATGAGTAAATATGATTTTGATTTAAATAAATGTATTCAGGTCAGCTGTGATGATGAGGCATTGCCAGCTATTCCAGGAGAAGTAGGGTAGCTAGCTGGAGTTTTGTAAAGAATTGTATATCATTTGTATATCAAACTGATTTGTACAAGTGCTTGTGTTGAAATGCATTTGTAAAGGTGCTTGTTAAAAATGTGCCAACAGTGGATCCTGCTGGACAGTAAAGAAATACATCTGTATGTCAAACTGTATTGTAACTCTTGAAATTAATATATTGTAACAGAGGATGCTGGAAATGAAGAGGTTGATCTCAGTCCAGCTAACTTTGAAAAATAGTCTGAAATTAAATTACCTGGTTTAGGCCATAAAGATTCAATCTTTCAAGCTCTACATGTGTGTATTTTGACAAATTTGTGCTAGGTTCTGGTTCAGTGTCTAGTAAACGGGTTAGTGTGGGAACCAGAGTCAGATGACCATATGTATGTGATGTGATTTTGTAGTCCAGCACTGAAATTGTTTTAATACTAGATGAGACAGAAGTCTCAGAGCACTCTGTTTTGGAATGGACAAGACCACTCATCCACTTCTTGCCTTGCTTTATTAAGAAAGTAGGAAACAGTAATTCTTTAGTCAGGAAAATATAGTGAGCTTAGTTGAGTTTTTTTTCTGCAGCTGTGTGAATCTTTCCATCTGTTATTTTTAATATTTCCTGTGATTGAAACTCTGGTGTTTGTCAATAGATATTTAGTGTTTTCATGTTCTTTTATTACTTACTATTAAATATATTTAAACTTTTCATTGTGGCTGGTCTTTCAGAGAATATTTTAACCTTTGAGAGTACTTATATTTTTTTGGTGACACTGTAGCCACTCCTGAAAGCCTTGCTGTTTGGTCAACATCACCATTGGTGTTAGTTTTAATTTCACTCAGTATAATTAGCTACCCTTGTAAGAGCCTTAAAGTAGCTGGCTGGTGGCAGTTAATCTACCTTGTAGTCTGGGAGGAGGAGGGCATAGCTGGTAGATCTGTGCCAGCCTTTCCCAGGTCTGTGTGTGTGTGAATCAAATCTTAGAATGTTGTGCATAATCTACTTGGAACAGGGACACTGAGCACTGGTTTCTGCAGAGAGAAAGTGGAGGCTTATTTGGGGCCGGGAGAGGACGTCTAGCCCCAGGATTGGGAGTATGCTCCCTGTGTGCACTTAAGGGAAGTTCTGCTTGGTGCAGGGTGCTGCATCTGGAAATATTGCGTGCATCTGTTTTTCTTGCAAGTGAACGTCCCTCACTGGTGTCCATGGTGAGGATTGAGGCTCCTTGATTACTAGCCCAGAGGAGGGGCTTCACATCAACAGACAACATACATTTTCTAAAATTGAATTAATATCAGATTTAGAAAAAATGCTTACCTAAATTTATAGAATTTCTATTAAGTCTTAAGATTTGCTCATCTAATTATTTATATTATCTACAATTTATAAAATGCTTAGAACATATACATCAAATTGCAATGTTCATTATTGTAACTACTCCATGCAAATTAATATGGAGTTTTATAAAGAAAAGTAATATTAGTCAGCTGGGAAAATTTCTTCCTTACATTGGAAAGTATTCTCATGGAAATTTCTGCAAAAAGTTGCAAAACGCCACATAAATGTTGCAGTTATGTACAGTAGACTAGATATTATTGGACATGTAATTTTAGTTTGAAAGCATATTTGGCTGCACATGGCCTTTGAATGTAAAGTATTACAACCTTTTTGGGAAGATCCTGGATTCATACCAAAGGTTCAATCTCCTCTTTTAGTAACTTGGAAAGTTATTACAAAAAAATTGGAAGTTTTGTCAAAATGAAATTCATACTATTAAGATGAGAATAAGCAAAAGTATTTCTAGTTATAACTATTGGTTAAAGCTAAACTTATTGGAAACTTAGGGATAGCTTTTATATTATAGGAGCTGTATGGCTTGTTATAGTCTTATGTTATAGGTCATGTTAAATCTGTATGAATATTTTAGTAAACTTTTTGGAAAAAATGCTGTGTAACAAGTTTGGAATTAATTACATCACACTGTCCTTGTATGATGAAATGCTTACAAGCCAGGTTTGGTTCACAAGAAAACACATCAGCTAATGTGGTATGTGCCTAGCTGTGTTTTTGGCAAAAAAGTTAAAAGTTGACTCTGTCAAAACTTGCACTTAATGAATATCAAATAGATGATTTTGTTTAGATATGGACCCAGCAACAGTGCATGCGAAAATGTCTTAATAGTTACTATTTCCAAGGAAATTAATGACCGTTTGGTCACAAAATGTACAGGCACTTTTCTTTTTTTCAGTGAGGATGGATTGTTCATTTCTAATTATTTGTTTGGAAACTGATTTGATTAATATTCTAAACTATCTTCTACATACCTATAAATATTGTGGTAAGAAATATCCAGGGAATTGTTATGGCTAGGCTTGCCATAGGCCCTAGGGCCAATAGCCTAGTACCAACCTATGAACCTATATTGATGCATATCTTAACCATCCATTGTCTACAAGACTTTTTAAAAAGCCAGGGTAGAATAGTGTATCTAGAAGTTAACCTTTTTGCTTATTTTAAAATGTTTGTCTTTTGCTACATAATCTGCCAGTTCTCTTAAATTCAGCTATTTTAAAGTGGAAATAAGTTGACATCGGTTATATCTAGTAGTATGTAATGTATTTGTAGTAGTAGTAGACTTTTTCTGTATCCTTGACCAAATCACTTCTTTCTGATTAGCTAACACTAATGTATATAATTAAGCTGTTTCTGTAACAGAAAGAAAATTCACCTGTTTCATAAATTATTCTCCTGGACTTCAGTGACGCTGGTAAATTTCCCCGTCTTCTTTCTCTGGGTTTTCAGACTAACTGCTTGCAACATGCCACATTAACTGATGTGTTTTCTTGTGAACCAAACCTGGCTTGTAATGTTCTATTGCTTTGTGGTTCATGATCATAGACGCACCATGTTCAGCATTATAACATGGCAATCTGCTTTCACAAGTGCTGCCTTCATTACTAGCAGACAGTAGAAACTAATTTTGCATGACTCAGGAAAGTGACCGTAGGGGAATCATTGTACAGCAGTAACTGCTCTCAAGTCAGTTTATTTATTTATTTTATTTATTTGAAGTTTGTTTGCCAGGATAATCCATTGGGCCGAAAGAGCCCATTTTCAATGGAGTCCTGGGGAAAAAAGCTCCACAGATACAATGTCAAATATGCAATTAAGAATAAAACAGAATACAGTAGTAAAAATGTTACATAGCATTTTGTTGGGGTGTCAGAAATAGTACATATAAGCAAAAGATAATGTTAAAGCAACATGAAAAACAAGACAGAAGAGCTTAAGCAACAATGCATATAAGTTGACAAATTTTAGTTGTCTATGTACACAAGCAAATGGAAAAAGTGTTAAGTAAAATTTTAGCTAGTAGATATGTACAGAGAATATTTACATAAATGGTAGCTGCAATATGAATGTTCCCATAGGAGGGAAGAGTTGTGGAGTAGGGGGTGGGTAGTAGCTGGAGGCATTATGCAGGATGGGTACAGGAGCATTCCCAGAGAGAAGATAGGTGTGAATGGAGGAGAGATTTAAAGATTGAAAGGCTGCTGGTATTGCGGATATGAGATGGGAGTGAGTTCCAGAGGCGGGCCAGGGAAAAGGAAAGTAAGAGTTTGCCTGCTGGACGGGCTGGTTTGTGGAGTTGAACTAGGTTCTGAGTGTTGGTTCTGAGGGGTCTGTTTGGGTGGTGGATGGTGAAGGCTGAGGAGAGTGAGGGCTTGAAAGTGAGTTTGTGAGCATGAGTAAGTTGAGTGTAGGTAAGGTAGTTAGGGAGCTCTAGCCAATTTAGTTTGTGGAGGGCAGTACAGTGATGGGAGGAGGATCTAAGGCCAGAGGTGAATTTAGCGATTTTGTTGTAGCAGGAAGAGTTTTGTTTTAGTAGAGGATTTTAGGTTAGTTAAGAGTGGGGCACCATAAAGGACAGAGGGGAATGAGGTATGTGGTAGATAGGAGGAATCTGGTGGATGGGGAGAGGAAGCGGATATGCCGGTAGAACAAGCCAAGTTTCTGATGTGTTTTTTTAATGTTAGTTTGTATATGGGAATCAAATGTGAGCTGGTTATCAATGAGAGCTCCTAGCAGTTTGGCATTGGAAACTATTTCTAGGGATGTGTTAGTTTGACTAGTTATGAGGAAAGAGTTTGTCGATAGTCATGCTTTTTGATGGGGTAAATAACATGAGTTTGTTTTTTGATGGATTGAGAGCAAGATGGTTATCATGCATCCATTTTTCAGTGGTTGAGTTGCACTGCTTTTGCAGACCAGCAGAAGTATAGAAAACACAACTTAAAGTGGTTTTACTTGAACTGAAATATTCTTAGCTTTCATTTTAATTATGGGGACAGCATTTTGTTCTTTTATTACATACATAAAAGAAGCACTAGCAAGCATGCCAGGGGCTTGAAGCTTAAGCATTTGGTTATTGACTTAAATTTTTTCACAAGCATAGTTAGAAAGTCCATTAAACAATTGAGACTGATTGTGCTGCCACTCTTTTAGCCACCCGTTACCCCTCCCACCCATGCATTCTGCTCACTGTTGAGATCTTCCTTAATATCCATGGACTCATTTGTTCTTATTGGCCCTTATTCAAGTAGGGTTTCTGGCTGAATCCTGCCTAATCCTGCTGGCAAGCCCTATATCTCCAGAGAGTACAGAGATTCCGATTTTATCCCCAGGTCAAAATTCCACTTTCTGCATACATTCTGAGTGACTGACTAGAATGAGTGGATAAATTGTGTTGTAATCCTGCAGGTCAGCCCTGCCTTTCCTGCGAGACAGTGGTGACTGGTCATTGACCTGTAAGACAGCCAAAGCCGTCCATTAATAAGAGACAAGGAGCGAGCATCAAATGCATGGATCAGGAACTATTTCAAGGAAGGAAGTCCGTAACTGGAGTGAGGATGTTACAAGCATCACTGTCCCACATCATCCCACTAATGTTCTTATAGCTAAATAGGTAGCCTGCCTTGCCATCAGAATGACATGCCTCAGTCCTCTGTAGACGGATCCCAACCTCCTTTGCAGAATAGGCATGCCCAACTTCCTTGCCTGCACTATCAACTACATGTGTTGCTGCTCAGTCCTGACTCATCTGTGCCTTAGTCAAGGCTCCATTTTTTGGTATTACATGATTTAAAGGGGCAAAAGTTATTATGGGGAAGCAATTCACAACTTTTTTCTCTTAATAAAAAACGTGGTTGGTTTAGCTTTAAGTCTAAGTTATAAGTGGTAATTAAAAACAAAGCAATAAAAAAACTGTGTTAAGATGCCATTTTCTATCATTGGAACAGAATGTTTAAAGATCAAGTATAAATGTTTAAGTAGTTAAAAAAAATCTGCATAACCTCTAGGCAGATTAGCGTGACTTCTCGTTATCAAAGAAATTTGCTTTAAGTTTTTAAAATTACTCTTGAAAGTTCGTTTGAACATGCTGAACTTCTATTAGTTTTTTTTACGCACTTTTTGAGAAGGATATTAACATTGTGTTGATGTCTTTTTGGAGGCTTACAGAAACTAATGATCATTTTCATGAATAGTTAGAATTCCCAGTCCTTGTTTCCCTTCAGAAGGTGTCACATTGAAGAACCACAAAGTGAAACAATTTTAGCACTGTTTTGCCATATTGTTAAAACAGTAGCAGTTTGATAGTTAACTAATTGCTTAAAATTTTTTTGCCAGTTAAACAATTTTTGATTGCCTTAATGATATCAGTGTGTCATTTTTGGATGTACTAACAGAGCCAGAACAATTGGCAACATTTCAGGAAGGACTTCCATGTATTAAGCGCAACTTTTAAAAAGCAATTTAAAAAAATGGCGTTTTAAAAATCATCATATTAGCAGACAGTTACAGAGATGAGATCTGCTATGTTTAGTCTGTGTGTACATCTGTGTGTGTGTGTGTGTGTGTGTGTGTGTGTGTATATATATATATATATATCGAATGTATGTAATATTTAGATATCGATATATGTAACTGGGTGATGTCAGTCTCCTCTGGGAAAGGAAAAATTAAAGCTGCTTTGACATTGTCATGGAACATGTGCCTTTGATGTTGCGGCACTTGCTGTCTCCAGATTTACAGTAGCTGCTGTTTCCTTAATATTGGAGCTACAGCACTTTGCTCACCGTGGCTGTGCAGAAACGTAGCATTCCTTGTAGATAAAGTTGTATTTTGAGGAAGGTGTTGGCAATAATTGGGTATGGACTCCAGGGTAAATCAGTATATTGATATGTATGCAAGCAAATAGCCAACACAAAAGCAATGGTACATTTTGCGTGGTTTAAGGCTGTGTTAAAATATATATATTTGTTATTTGTATCTTAACATATGATTCTAATAAGTTTGAAACTAGAGATTTCTGTAATCCATGTGTCTGTTCTGATATCTTGAATCATGCTCTTTGAAAACCAGAAACTGACAAAAAGTAACTTTCATTTTTCTCAGCAACTGTAAAAAGGCAATGTGCAGTTAATACATGTTGTTTCTCTGTGTTTCTGTCATACAGCTCCCCTTTGTGTCAGGTTAGAACATTTTTAGTTGGCAGCATGATGCATTGCATTACATTATGACCGCTCTAAAATGGCTTATGTCTTGCTGGTTACATCTGATTTCATTAACATCTGATTGTGACTTGGAGCACTTTATTCTATCTGAATGAAACTCTGAGATTATCAGAGATATTTATTTTTCCTGATTCATCTCTACCTGGTTAACAAAGACTTTGTCAGCCGTTAAGTAAGAATTTATTTGATAAGTATAACTGGAGTTGCACCTCTCTTGAAAGGTGCTCGTGTACTTTTGGAACTACTCAAGGAGGACATTTTAGCTGCTATAGTTAAATAATTGTGTGCAACATTGCGGTCTGTGAAAATAAAATGCATATATTGACTACATCAGGAAGAGAGAGTACAGCTGTGAATGTCTTCTGTTGTGCTGTTTCACACACAGCTTTGTAATAAGCAACTTGGGAGTTTCCAACACTAGGGAACTAATATAGGTATTTGTATTAGCTCCTTGCTTCCTATTTTTGAATGCTTTTTAAACTAAACTTGTGTAAAATACTTTCACTGAGGATCCTTGCCAGCTGAGCAATGGTTATTAGTAACTGCACTGCTGGAATTAAGTAGTCTTGCATTTGTTTTGTTCTTTTGGGGATTTCACAAAGTGCTTAGTATGTTTGCTTCCTTTTTTCAGTTGGAGATTCACCTTTTACCTTCTTGCTTTCATTGCTGGCATGGCTGTGATAGTGGATGTAAGTATATATTTTAGCTACTACTCTTTTTATCACCTCTCCTAAAGCTCAAGTTAATTTCATTTTGGAACCGGTTAAGCAATCAACTCAAGAATTGTATTGTTTTAGCCTACAGTATCTGCACTTGAACAGCACTGGGGGGAAAATGGCAAAAGAGTTGCACACAGTGAGGCTCAGGTATCCTGCTTAAACCATGCAAAACCATCTGTAGTTTTTAGGTTTTCTGTAAGACTTGGTTATGTGTTTTTGCTCATGTATGGTCATTTCTGTTAAAGACCCTGTGGCATCAGCTTTGTCAAACCTAGCCTATCACCACATCACTGCTAATTAATGTGGTAGGTGCAGAATTTGTAGATGGTAAAGGGTTGTCACCTATGACCTCAGAGAGCTATAAAATTCTTAGTTTTGTTGTGCAGTGGTGGATAAAAATGTGTAAATGAATTTTTCCGTACTCATAAACACACAACAAGCAACATTTTTGTCCCATCTTCCAGAATCCTTTAAGTGGATGTTTTTTTTTTAATCCCCAGAAAGGAGAGCACAGCAGCAGACACACTAATATCCTCCACCATTTTACTGGTAGAGCAGTGTTGGACCTCCAAAGTTTTGCCTTTACTCTTATTGTCATAATTCTTCAGCATGACTTAAAATGTGGTACCCATTCATGAACTCTTAGTACAAAATGGGGAGTTGCATTTTGTTTGTTTAATAGACTTGTATGAGAATAGAATGTGGAAAAGTTGATTTAACATATAGATGTGCACAAGAAGTTTGAGTACTATATCACGGTCCTTTCTAATTTCCAAAAGTTGAGAATTCTTAAACTTAACATTTAGCATTGCAGACCTTTCTTGACAGGTTCTTCGCTGGGTATTTTTTTTCTACAAGTCAAAAGTCTACAGTTTCTTCTGTAAAATCCATCACTGTATGCTATCATGTAGTGTGCCAACTACATAACTGCATACTTTCTGGGAGCCTACCAGTTATTTATTGCTGTTTGTACTTGGATATTGAACCTTACTGCTTGTTTAATAAAGTCTTGCATGTTTGTATGTCTGTGTCAGCCTAGTTTGTGTTGGTGTAACCATAAAGTACCCGCACACACGCACACAAGCAATATCTTGGGTAGAAGTGTAATGTTGACAGCTGCCACAGTTACAAGATATTCAGCACTGCTACCTGAAGGCAAAGAAGTCTTGATGAATTTGCAGAAAATCTGTTTTCTGTTTTGATACAGTATGAGCGGAGTGGTGGAGTTGCACCTTCCTGCTGCCATCCTTGTTGGGGGCATCTCGGGATTTTTGCACTACTTTGATCTTCTAGACCTATGGTAAGCCTGTCTAATCACAGAGAATAGCCCCTTGATTTGTTGCATGCATCAATGATTCTTGGGACAGAGGACTTTCCTCTTGTGATGCTCCTTAGGGTTTCTTATGTTGTCCCATGTCAAATATTTGTTTAGAAAGAGCTTCCCTTGTGGATATGGGATTGAGCCTTTGGAAACTGGGGTCAGAAGACTGCATTGGTACATTTGGTGTCCATTGCCCACCAAATCTATAGTTTTTAATAGTCAGGCTGCCTAGGTGATTATTAGTAGAGCACAGTCATGAGTCATAGAGAGAGTACTAGGCAGATTTGCCATCCCACTAAGTGAATGCCATACTGCTTACCCCATAAGTAAATTCTATGGGCACCCATTCAGTCACTGAGGCAAAACTTGTGGCCAGTGTATTGCACTCTTTGATAATAAGGCAAGGGGATTCTTTGGATAAGGAACCATTTTCATCATGTAATGAAAATTGTCTTTGGAGAAAGTGTTTTTAGTATTAGTATTTCTGAAGTGAGTTCTAGTAGAAAAGGATCTGTTGTAGCCTGGAAAGTGAGTTGAAGATGACCACAAAATAGCTGATATGAGACAAAAGTGAGATGTGTTTTAGTCTGCCAAGGTAGCTAAGGGAACTTACTGCTCTGACTTATTTAGAAAACACTGCAGTCTTCCCAAGTCGGTCAAGGTGTGTGGAGAGGTACACTTAAGTGTGTTATAATCTGTGATTTGTCTCATTGAGGGAAGGTTGAAGAGGGATTAGGACTTCCTTGGATGTGGGGATATGCCTTTGGTAATTAACTGTGCAGGGTAGGTAGATTTCCTAACTACAACTGATATTTGGCAATCAAAGGATAGCTAATTGTCATCTGAGTGTTCACAGCTTTCCAATGACTGTATCAGTCTGAGTCCTATTAATGTGATGATCAGTTAGATAGACTTGGTTCCCAAGGGCATCTGCACTACATTTTTGACTAAGTTGGTACATCAAGTGCTTGTTTTGGCAAGCCTTTGTTTGAAGATGAGTATGGATGGGAGAGTCTTTAATAGCCCCCAGTTTGCAGTCTTCTCTTGGCTGATGCTTGTTTGCATTACATCCCATTTCTTTGATGTCAGAAGGAGGAGATAAGCTTGTGCAGTCTAATCTTTTTAGAAGAATTTAACATTCATCCTGTTTTCCATCTCTGTCTTCTCCCCACCTTTTCCATGTTATCTTGAAGTTCTAAATGTATTTAGTCTACTACCTATTCCAGTAGTCCACTCAATGGATGTACAACACTGTTTGTAGAAAAAGTTCTTTCAGAGATTTTAGTAGTTTGTCTTGACAGTCTGTTGCCTGCGCATATCCTTGTGACCATTTTAGGTCTCCCTGGTATCTTGTGAGCAACAAAGCATGACCCCACCACAAAAAAAAAATATTCTGGTTGGTCTCATTTGAGAACAGCCATAGTTCTCCTGTACCCTCTAGTCATATCCTTTCCCCTCCATCCCACAGATATTTATTCCTTCTTGTATTCCTTCCAGCAGTCTTATGTCCATGCCTTATGTGGCCCTCAGAACTACACACAGTACTTGGTATGGTCTGTCCAAGATTCTGTATATTGCAAGCATTACCAGTTTGTTTTCTGGGTCTGTCCCCCTGAAGGTACACCCCGTCTTTCCTTTTGCTGCTAACACTGACCTGTTACTTGACTGTACTGGCCCAGTCCAGCTGTGGTCAGCACCTCTAGATCATCTTCCTACTTTGCCATTCTTTCCAGTTTTCCATCTGATGCATCACAACAGGGTTACTGTGGCATTTGTGCAATACTTTGCATTTGTTTGCAGTCAGCCTCAACTGTCCTCCTGATCCACAAGTTACAGCATTTCCAGATCCTTCCCCAGACTCCATAGTTGACCTGTCTTTTGTCAGCAGCAGAGAAGTTGATCCTTTTATCTCTTCCCTCAGTTTGAAACACACTGGGGAGTACTGGACCCAGGGTAGACTTGTGTGTTAGTTCTCTAGCTGCTTTCCAAATTCCTGAAATTGTTCCTCTCATTACAACCCTCTGTGTCTTTACCATTCAGTTATGCAGTAGTCCAGATGTTCATGTTTCACTGTTGCAGTCATTACATTTGGGTAATCTGCTGGCAGGTTGCCCTCAGTCGCCCTAATTAACAAAGTCTTGGATCCTGCGTCGGTTGCTGTCCCTTCTTCCATGACATCAGGTCGTCAGGGGTATAAAACATGCAGCCGACGAACCCTTCCAATTTTGCCAGCCTCCTGTGGGGAAATCAAGTCAAGGCCATAATGAAGTTGAGGTAGATTACATCTGCTGGTACTCGCCATTTTACGACTAGGTCACGAATGAACCTAAAAGGGGTCAGATTTGTCTGATAGTGACTCCTGGCCACGAACCCATGTTTATTGCTGTCTTAAAGATTGTTGGCCTCTGCTGAGAGACAGAGATATGATGGTCATTCACAAATATTGCCAACCTTCTCCTCGGGGTTGTCTTCTTGACTTCCCCCTAGTGTCAAATTAGTAGACCTGTAGCTCCCTGGATTTATTTTGTTTCACTTATCTTCTGCTTCTGTGACAATTCTGCACTAGCCAGTGACCTGTTGATTCCCATTAGGGAGTCTGCCAATAATCTGTCCATTTTTTAAATTTCGTGAGGTAGCCCATCCAGTCCTTTGCTTTATTTTATCCTAAGAGCAGTTAGCTTTGTTGCTGTACAGTAGCTGTTCACTATACTCCCCATTCTGCCCTGCCATTCACCCAGCACAGCGCACTCTCCTTGCTTTTTGTGAAGACTGAAGTAACATATTCATTAAGTACCTCTGCTTTTTTCCCAGTCTTTTCTGATCTCCCTTAATCTTAACTCAGCCTAGGTAGTTCTTTCCCTCCCTTCTTTCCTTCATTTATGCTTTGTACCTTTAAAAAGCTTTTCATTTTGCTCCATTCTGCTAATTCCTTTCAGCTTTCATCTTAATTGTCCCCATCTTTGTTGCCCTTTTGCCAGCTTCCATGTACTGTACCTCCTCACCGCTCCATTTCCATCCCTTATCCGCAGTATCCTTTGCCCTAATTTTTAACTGCACATTTTTATATAAACACATCCTTTTTGGCTTCTCCTTCAGTGTTCTGTAGTTGTATTTCCCAGTTCTCTGACATTATTCCATTGCATTCTTACTTTCAAAATGTGCAAACTGAAAGGTTACTCCGGCAGTACTCCCTTGCTCTCCAACTCCTAAGATGAGTATGAGGATCCTAATATATTTTTTTCTTAGATGAGCAAGGATAACCAGTCCAGTCTTGTACTACTTTAACCTAGATGACCACCTGTTTGGAGAGGTCCCCATGTTTAAGAAAAGCTCAGACTAGGCTCAAGACCTTCTTCCCTTCTGGAAGTACTTGGCATACTTCCTGGGGAGACTTAACTCTCTCCTAAAGGTATTCATTCAAGATACTGTAAGTGTAGCCCAGAGGCACTCCTCTGGCTCTTCAGCTTTGTAGAATGTTGGATTTGCTTTGATCTGATGGTCCTTTCTGTCCATTCCTCAATGTATGCGTTTCAGATCTGACCTCAGAATCAACTTCAGTACTTCAAAGCTTTGAATCTGATTCTTGGGCATGTCCTCTACCCATAATCCTTGTGTAGTTCTTCGCACTACCGATACACTACACAAACCGATGACTTCTTTCACGTCTTCAGATGTTCTTTGTGTTTCACTGTTGCAGTCATTACATTTGGGTAATCCTGCAGGCAGGTTGCCCTCAGTCAGCCTGAATTCCAAAGTCTTGGGTCCTGCATCGGCTGTCGCCCATTCCCTGACGTCAGGTCATCGGTATAAAAGAAGCAGCCGACGTCATTTTCTTTAGTCTTTCTTGCTGTGCGGTGCCCGAAACAGAAGCAGTTTGCAAGTGCCGATCGGCCGACTCCTGAGATTTTCGAGTTCGAATTTCAGATCCGAAGTCTTCTATAAAGCTAAGTACCCTGTTGGGGAAACTTTTTTTTCTTGCTCCAGAACCGATGTCAGAAAAAGTTAATTGTATTTCTTGTGGGGAGCAAATACTTCATAAGGACTTTCATTCTTACTGTATTCCTTGCCTAGGCCCTGATCATAACTTTTTGGGTTGTCAGTTTTGTGCTAGATTTAACCAACGCACTATTAAGCGTCTGTATGATTTTGCTTTAAAATACTTTGGACGCAGGTTTAATTATCCAGAAATGTCGTCGGAAAGCCATCCGACTACCAGAGTTCACAAAAAACGCAAAGAAAAAGAATGACAGCCGAGGCCCAAAACCGACGACGAAGCTTCTCCTAAGCCAGTCGCCGGTACTCTGGTTCTCAGTGAGGCACTTTCGCAGCCCCTGACTACCACTACTTTAGAGTCGCAGGCTGCTACTGACTCCCACGTGGAGTCAGCTATGCCGCTGGAAACAAAGTATTGGAGCCTTGGACACTAATCCTTCAGAAGGGTCCGGAGCCGCCGAGCAGGTACCAGCTTCTGAGGGTGTATTCTGACCCAAACATCTATACATTAAACCGACTTCAAAGGCAAAGACTAAAGCACCTTCAAAGGCAAAGAAGCAAACTCAAGAGCCACGTGGACAGGCCTCCATGCCCAAAAAACAGATGCTCAAAATGGCCGAAGACTTGATTACCTTGATCAGGGGTTCCCATCCCCCTCCTGATAAGAGGCCTAGGCAAGAGACTGACTATGAATCTTCAGATCAGGTTTCCATTTCTTCTGATTCCTCTTCTGATCAGGAATATTCTTTTCCCCCCTATGAGGATTCTGATGCTGAAGAATCCATACCTTCAACTTCTCCTCCTGAGGGACTATTCTTTTGGGGAAACCTTACATACCATGAGGGAGCATTTCCACTGGGAGAGCCAAGATTTTTCAGAATCTAAAAAGAGGCTCAGAGATTTCCTGTTACTACCTCAGCACAAGCCACTAGCCATCTCTCCTGTGTTAGACATTGTAGATTGTGTTTTTACCTCCAGCTCCTGTTAAGCCTGACAGATATTACAGGGTTCCTGGCTCACACAAATTCCTTTTTAAAAACCCTGCTGCAGACCCAGAAACTATTTCTCAGGGTCCCAAGAGAGTTAAGGCTTCCGCTGCAAAAAACCCTACCCCTTCTGACAGGGATTCTAGGGCACTGGATAGATGAGGAAAAAAGGTTTACACATCTGCTACCTTGGCTATAAGGGCCTTAAATTGCCAGTTTCATATGCTCAATTATCAGCAACATGTCATGGCATTGCTTAAACAGAAAATGTTGTTAAACTCAATGTGCAGAAAACAAGGAAATGCAGGATATATTGCATGCAGCTGAACAAGTTGGAAAGCATACTTTGCAATGGGGTTTTGATTCTTTAGAGACCTCCTGCAGGGCCGCAGTTACAGGTTCTGTAATTAGAAGGCATGCTTGGTTAAAGGAACAAAATCTGCCTGATCATGTTAAAGCTAAATTATTAGATGCACCTTTACAGCATGATACTTTGTTTGGTGTTAAGGCAGAAGAGGTATTAAAGAAAATGGAGGACAAGGCTAAATCTATGCAAACAGTCAAATATTTCTTACAAGTACAGCCACCTAGGTTTAGTAGACACTGGCCAACAAAGAATTGGTCCTTTCCTGTGTCAGACAGACCTCAAAGGGGCAGACCCAGACGCCCTAGAGACAGATCCCAGGTGCAAGGTTCATACAGGTCAAAGCAATGGGGTGCGTCTCCCTCCAAAAGTGGCGAAGACAAATGACAACCTTACAGGAAACAGACCCAATGACTTCCCCCTGCCTGCACCAAGCACTTATTTTCTGGCAGCACCCTTAGGGTGAAAATTAGCACTTTTTTCTCAAAAATTGGCACATTATAACCCGGGACAAGTGGGTTCTAAATATCGTGTCACAAGGCTTACAAGTTCCATTTCCATACCCTGCCAAAGGCAAATGGCTGGCCAGGTCTGCCAACAAATCAATGGGAAGAGGCACAAAAACAAGTCTCATCCCTCATGGACATGAGGGCCATTCAAGTGCCAGAGCAAGAGCGGGGACAAGGATTTTACTAGACTGTTCTTGGTACCCAGAAAGGGCAAGGCCTGGAGGCCAATACTGGACCTATCGATTCATAACACATTCCTGGATATACCAAAATTCAAAATGTTGAGTTTGCCGCAGCTTCTGCCCATGCTGGGCAAGAACGCTTGGCTTGTAACTTTAGACCTAAAAGAGGCATACCTGCATGTCCCAATCAGACAAATATGCAGAAGATACCTCAGATTCAAGGCTGGCTCAATGCATTACCAATTCTCTGCACTGCCCTTTGGCTTATCTACTGCACCCAGGGTCTTTACAAAGTGCCTGGCACCAGTAACTGCATTCTGCAGACAGAGGAATACAAATATATCCTTACTTGGACGACTGTCTAATTCAAGCAGAAAACAAGGACATCCTTCTACAGTATCTGGTGTTTGTGAAAAAACTTCTAACATGCCTAGGGTACACAGTCAACGAAAAGAAATCAAAACTTGTACCCTCTCAAGAGATAATATTCCTGGGTGCAAGCTTAAATACAACTGCCCAGATGGCGTATCTCACGCCAGACAAACTAACACAACTGACTGCCTATTTCAAAAAGTTAGCAACAAAGGCCCAGTTACCTGCAAGAAAAATTCTGTAGGGTTTGGGCATCATGGCATCCTGTATCCTACTAATTCCATATGCAAGACTACATATGAGGAAACTTCAATGGTACCTAAAAAGTGTTTGGACTCAACATTGCCACAGCCTGGAAACTATAATTACTCTCATTCCCTGCCTACAACAGGAGTTTCGATGGAGGGCAAAGGCTTGTCAACAAAATAAGGTACAGCCGTCCACATTACCCCCAGCCAGACAGACACTAACAAAGGATGCATCAGATTATGCCTGGGGGGCCCACATGGCAGGAAGATGCATTCAGGGAACATGGACCTCAAACCAAATGCATCTACATGTCAGTCAAAAAGAGATGCTAGCTGTTCAAAATACCATGATAGCCTTCAAGGACCTACTTCATCCAGGACAATTACTGATACAGACAACACCACGGTCATGTGGTATATAAGCAGGAGGGCATGCATTCTTACCCCCTTTGCAGACTAGCCATGATTTTGTGGGACACAGCATTGACTTACCAAGTACATCTGCAGGCACAATTCCTGCCAGGAAGGAAATATACTCTGGCAGACTATCTAAGCAGAAACCTCATGGATCCCCACGAGTCGCAGCTGGATCCACAAGTCTTCAGCATGATAAGGAAATAGGGATGCCCGGACATAGATCTATATGTCTCCCCTCACAACTACCAACTAAAGAGATTCTGCACAAGGATTTATCACAGACAAGCATGGATAGTGGACGCCCTATCCTTCAGCTGGAAAAACCTGTCCGTATATGCCTTTCCCCCTCTGCCTCTCCTCCCCAAGGTACTCCTAAAGGTCAGACAGGAGAAGCCAAAGATGATACTGATTGCACCAGGCTGGCCCCGCCAGCACTGGTACCCAATATTAAGGAGCTTGTCTCAATGCCCAGCTTGGACCTTACCTCAAGTAACTGCATCTACTGTCCCAGCAAAACAATCCGATCCTGCACAGCCAGCTCAGGACATTAAACCTGGCAGCATGGCGGATAATGTAGTCCTACAAAACACGCCTCTCAGCAAAGATGTGATGGATGTCATTTTGGAAGCCATAAGGCCTAGTACTAGAAAATCTTATGCTGGAAAATGGAAGAGATTCTGTGCTTGGAACCAGGCACAAGTAACAGATACAGCTGTGCCAAATATTCCTCAGATTTTACAATACTTAACTGAGATGCTGGACAAAGGCCTATCTTTCTCATCTATTAAAATTCATGCTTCTGCCATTTCGGCTCATTACAATGCAGAGCCACCAATCTTTTCTCATCCCTTATTAAAACAGTACCTCAGAGGAGCCAAAAATTTACGGCCTCCAAGGAGATCACCATTGCCTGCATGGGACCTCAACTATGTCTTGGAAAAACTCACCCTGCCACCTTTTGAGCCAGCTGCTACTGCTGATGTAAAGTTTTTATCTTGAAAAACAGCTCTGCTCCTAGCAATAACTTCTGCAAGACAAGTTTCAGAGCTACAGGTACTCATAGCTGTAGAACCTTTTTATCATTTTTTATCCGGACAGGGTCTCCCTGAGGACAAACCCAACATTTATGCCTAAAGTGGTGTCCAGTGTGGCTCTTAACCAAACCATTCATCTGCCAACCTTTTATCCAAATCCACAGAACAAGGGGGAAAGAATTCTGCATTCTTTGGACGTACATAGCTTAGATTCTACTTGGACAGAACCAGAGTTTTCAGAAAGACAGAGCAATTACTAGTGGCATATGCTGCAGGATCACAAGGAAAGGCTATCTCAAAGCAGACTATTTCAAAGTGGATAGGCCACTGCATTTGTTTCTGCTACTTATACCATGGCAAGCCAGTGCCTAAGGGCATTAGGCCACATTCCAACAGAGCTGCAGCCACTTCAGCAGCCTTTCTCAGGGGAGTACCAACCAAGGACATTTTAGAGGCAGGTACTTGGAGTTCAGTGCACACCTTTACAAAGCACTATCTGTCACTCTACTCTAAATCCAGGGCAGGCTTTGCCACTGCAGTTCTGCAGGGTCTCATAGCCGCTCCTAATGCTGTTTAGCTCCAGCCTCCCAACCATAGCTTTGGGAATCTACCCAAATGTAATGACTGCACCAGTGAAACGCGAAGAACATAGTACAGTTGTGTACACTTACCATAAATGTAGATGTTCGAGTATATTCACTGTTGCAGTCCAGGTCAACCACCTGCTTATCCCCCCTTTTCTTCTGATGGAACCTATGTGGTGTATTTGCTTGTGGATGAAGGTAAAGTTTATATTGCTGCATGTAATTTTATATATAGATATAAATTTTGGCTACCCTTTTAGGGGGCACCTGACATCTGGGGCAAGAGAAACTAAATGGCATCTGCTGCTTCTTTTATACCCCCTGACGACCTGACGTCAGGGAATGGGTGACGACAGCTGACACAGGACCCAAGACTTTGGAATTCAGGCCGACTGAGGGCAGCCTGCCAGCAGGATTACCCAAATGTAATGACTGCAACAGTGAATACACTCAAACATCTGCATTTATGGTAAGGGTACACAACTGTACTTTCTAAAACTACCGAGTTTCTAAGGACCAGGGTACGAACTACACCTAAAAAAAGACGACCCAAGCGCATGCACCTGGTTCCATGCCTCAATCTCAAATACTTAAACCGCGGAAGACTTTATCATGCTTATTAGGAGAAGCCAGCCTACCCCTTCCAAAAGAAAAAGACTTGTCCCCAGCAGTTGTATCTGACTAGGAGTCTGATAGACTCTGAGGTTTCTGAATATGAAGACATGCATCCCCTATCTGCTTATGAGGATTTAGATGAAGAGGAATCCATTCCTTCTGCCTCTCCTCCAGAGGATTTTTCATTTGGTAAAACCCTACATACTTTAAAGGAGCATTTCCAGTGGGAGTGTCAGGACTGTCCTCAGTCCAAAAAAGAGATTCAGGGAATTCTTATATTTGCCACAGCACAGACCTTTAGCCATTCCTCCTGTCTTGGATGTTGTGGATGATGTCTTTATGGAGTCAAGTTTGACTCCTGACACCTTTCCTCCTCCCAGGAAACCTGAAGGGTATTATAGTCCCTGACTCAAATTCCTTTTCAGAAATCCTACTGCTGACCCAGAGGTCATCTCCCGAGGACCTAAAGTAACTAAAGCAACCAGAGCTAAGAATTCTCCCCCTTGGACAGTGATTCCTGGGCTTTAGACAGATGGGGTAAAAAGGTATACACCTCCAACTCCTGCCATTAGAGCACTAATTTGTCAGTTCCACATGCTGAAATACCAGCAACATACCATAGAACTCTTCAAACAAAAAATATCTACCTTTCTTGCTTGTGCCGAAAATAATTACAAGAGCTTATGCATTCTGCAAGCCAAGTTACTAAACACACTAAAAGCATCTTGCAGGGCAGCAGTCACTTGTTCTGTACTTAGAAGGCATGCTTGGCTTGAGGAACAGACCTTGCCAGACCATGTCAAATCAAAACTATTGGACGCACTAGTGAACAGAGACAGTTTGGCACCAAGGCAGAAGAGGTCTTAAAAAAGATGGAAGAAAAAGCTAAATTTATGCTGACAGACTTCTTACAGGTCCAGCCTCTGAGGTTCAGTAGGCATTGCACCCCCAAGCACTGGGTCCTTTCCGGCCCCCTCCAGGCCAGCTCAGCCAAGACCTAGGGCAAGCAGACCCCCCCAGACAGCAGTCCCAGGGAATGCAGAGATCTAAGCAGTGGAGTTCCTCCACTTCAAAAACAGGGAGTGGTAAGCCATCCCCTTATGGAAAGAACTCTCAATGACTGTACACCTCCACCCATTACCTCTTCCCACCTGCTTGGGCCCCTAGGAGGAAAACTCTCATCCCATGCAAACAACTGGATCTCTATTACCAACGACCGATGGATCCTCAACAGTGTCCCAGGGATACAAATTTCATTTCCACACACTGCCAACCCTAAAAGGGTTCCCAGATCTTCCTCCAACCCAGTGGGCAAAGGCCAAAAAACAAGCCCATTCCCTGCTCTCAATGAGGGCAATACAGCCTGATGTTCATCGTGTTACCCTGCTGCAGTCATCACACTTGGGTTATCCTGTCGTCAGGCGGTCCCGCAGTCGGCCGGAATTCCAAAGTCTTGGTCCGGCGTTGGTTGCTGTCTCTTCTTCCCTGACGTCAGTGTGCCAGGGGTATATATAATGCATCCGACGCAATTTTCTTCAGTCTTTCTTGCCGCACGGTGCCTGAAGCAGAAGCGGTTCGCAAGTGCCGGTTGGTCGACTCCTGAGATTTTCTAAGTCGAATTTCAGATCCGAAGTCTTCTATAAAGCTAAGTACCCCGTTGGGGAAACATTTCTTGCCTCGGACCGATGTCAGAAAAAGTTAACAATTGTATTTCTTGTGGGAAGCAAATACCGCATAAGGATTTTCATTCTTACAGCATACCTTGCCTAGGCCCAGACCATGACGTCACTGGTTGTCGTTTTTGTGCTAGGTTTAATAAGCATACTATAAAAAGACGCTTTGATTTCGCACAACACTACTTCGGAAGAAAATTTAACTACACTATGCCGTCTGAGCAACCGACTACCGGTGTGCACAAAAAACGCAAGGATAAGGACAGGCAGCCTAGACCCAAGCCAGACTCCGAGGCCTCGGCTGGTCCAGTCTCCGGTTCACCAGTCTTCAGTGAGGCTCCGACGCAACCACTGACTACCACAGATCTGGAACCCAAGACCGCTTCGGAGCTTTTGGCGGAGAGTACTAGGCCGACGCAGCCATTTTGTTTAGCCCCTACCGACAACACTGCTGATGAAAAAGATGTCGGTGCTGCAGAAACACCTTCGGTTTCTGAAGGTGTCTTCAGACCGACGACGCTCACCATAAAAACATATCCTAAGACTAAAACTTCTATTAAACCTAAAAAGACTGCACTTCAGTCTCCAGTTCAAGGCTCCATGCCTAAGAAACAGATGCTCAAAATGGCTGAAGATTTGATCTCTTTAATCAGGGGTTCCCAACCCCCACCCGACAAAAGGCCTAGACAAGAGGAAGATTATGCCTCCTCTGAACAAGTGTCTATTTCCTCAGGCTCCTCTGAGGACCAAGATTACTCCTTCTCCCCTTATGAAGATTCTGATGCTGAGGATTCTATTCCCTCAGCTTCTCCTCCTGAAAACTACTCCTTTGGGGAAACTTTACACACTGAGGGAACATTTTCACTGGGAAGGTCAGGACTACTCTGACTCAAAGAAATGTCTCAGAGAGTTTCTTTTACCCCCCCAGCACAGACCTCTTGCCATCCCCCCAGTTTTAGACATTGTGGATGATGTTTACTTAGAATCCAGTTTGAACCCAGATTCTCTACCTCCTGCTCCGGCCAAACCTGACAGATACTATAGAGTGCCTAATTCCCACAAATTTCTTTATAAAAGCCCTGTTGCTGATCCAGAGACCATCTCCCAGGGTCCCAAAGGGGCTAAGGCTTCTATGGCAAAAAATCCTGTACCCTCTTGAAAGGGACTCCAGAGCACTAGACAGGTGGGGGGAAAAGGTTTACACCTCACCCACTCTAGCTATGAGGGCACTAAATTGCCAATTTCACATGCTAAAATATCAGCATTTTCTAATGTCTCAGTTAAAACAGAAAATGAGCACACTCCCTCAACAGTCTGAATTGAAAGAAATGCAGGATCTGTTGCATGCAACTGAACAGGTGGGCAAACACTTTACAATGTGGGTTTGATTCTTTGGAGGCATCCTGCAGAGCAGCTGTTACTGGGTCTGTTATACATAGGCATGCTTGGTTAAAGGAAGAAATTCTGCCTGATCATGTTAAAGCAAAGCTTCTAGATGCTCCCTTACAGCAGGATGTTCTTTTTGGAGTTAAAGCAGAAGTCTTAAAGAAAATGGAGGATAAGGCAAAATCTATGCAGACAGTCAAAGATTTCCTACAGGTACAGCCCCCTCGCTTCAGCAGAAATTGGCCAACAAAAAATTGGTCCTTTCCAGCTACTGACAGACCACATAGGGGTAAATACAGACATCCAAGAGGCAGAGGACAACCTCAAGCCCAGTACAAACCTCGCCAATGGGGCACTGCAACACAGAAGGGAGGAGAAGGGTCCCAAACTACCAGAAGGCAAACTCAATGACTTGCACCTCATCTGGCCAAGCAACACTCTCTTGGCAGCCCCCTTGGGAGGAAAACTCGCACTTTTTTCAGACAACTGGCACATTGTCACAAAGGACAAATGGGTCCTAGACATAATTTCACGAGGATACAGATTCCATTTTCACACCTTGCCAATGAAAAGAGGAATGCCAAACCTGCCACAAAATCAATGGGCAGAGGTACACAAATTACAGCTCTCATGGACATGAGCCATTCAACTGGTACCTACTCGAGAGCAAGGCCAAGGATTTTACTCCAGACTCTTTCTAGTTCCCAGAAAGGACAATGCCTGGTGACCAATTCTGGACCTTTCAATTCTAAACACCTTCTTACAAGTACCCAAATTCAAGATGCTAACACTACAGCAGCTTCTTCCCATGTTGGGCAAGAAAGCATGGCTAGTAACGATGGACCTCAAGGAGGCATACCTGCATGTCCCTATCAGACAAAGTTGCAGAAGATACCTCAGTTTCATTGCAGGTTCAACCCATTACCAATTCTCTGCACTGCCCTTTGGCTTATCTACTCCGCCCAGGGTCTTCACAAAATGCCTGGCACCGGTAATTGCATACTGCAGACAAAGAGGAATTCAAATATACCCTTACCTGGACTACTGCCTCATCCAAGCAGAAAGCAGGGACATCCTCTTACAACATCTGGCTTTTGTAAAACATCTAAGTTACCTGGGGTACACAGTAAATGAAAAGAAATCAAAACTAGTACCCTCACAAAATGACATTCCTGGGTGCCAGCTTGAATACAACGGCCCAGAAGGCTTATCTGACGCCAGACAAACAATTACAACCGACTCAATATTTCAAAACAATGGCAACAAAGACCCAACTACCTGCAAGAAAAATTCTGCAGGCCTTGGGCTTCATGGCATCTTGCATACTACCAGTACCATTTGGAAAGCTGCATATGAGGAAATTGGTGGTACCTAAAAAGCATATGGTCTCAACACAGCCACAGCTTGGACACTATCTCTCATTCCCTGCCTACAACAGGAGTTTCTATGGTGGTCACAGGCATGTCACCTCAACAAGGGTCAGCCTTTCACCTTGCCCCCAGCCAGGCAAACTCCGACAACAGATGCATCGGACTACGCCTGGGAGGCACACATGGCAGGACAGTGCATTCAAGGTGTATGGACTGCAGATCAAAGGAATCTGCACATCAGTCAAAAAGAGATGCTAGCTGTACAGAATGGTCTGACAGCCTTCAAGAATCTATTACATCCAGGACAACTTACAATAAGGACTTGACAACACCACAGTAATGTAGTACATAAACAAGGGGGTACACACTCCTACCCTCTGTGCAGGCAAGTAATGACCTTGTGGAACACAGCTCTGGCTTACCAAGTTGAGTTACAAGCTCAATTCCTGCCAGGAAAAAAGAACACATTGGCAGACTACCTCAGCAGAAACATCATGGATCCCCACGAGTGGAAACTGGATCCACAAGTCTTTGCAATGATAACTCAAAAATGGGGCCCTCCAGACATAGACCTGTTTGCCAGTCCTCAAAACTATCCACTAACAAAATTTTGTACAAGGACACTTCACCATCAAGCTTGGAAAGTGGACGCATTCTTTCAGTTGGAAAAACATGACAAGTATATGCCTTCCCTCCATTGCCTCTCCTCACAAAGGTGCTTCTGAAAGTCAAAGGAGAGACCACGACTGATACTCATAGCCCCAGACTGGCCACGCCAGCACTGGTACCCACTATTGAGGAATATGGCCCAGGGCCCACCTTGGATTTTACTACGAATTGCCCATTTGCTCACACAGCAAAGCAATCAGATTCGTCACAGCCAGCTCAAAACCTTAAATCTGGCTGCATGGCAAATCACTTAAGCATCCAGCCAGCTCCTCTTTCCCAAGCAGTTATCTGGAAGCTAGAAGGCCCAGCACCAGGAAGGCCTATTCGGACAAATGGAAAAGGTTTCGTGCCTGGAACCAAGCTAAAGGCCAAAACACACTTCAGCCTCACATGCCTCATATTCTACAGTATTTAACTGAGATGTTGCACAAAGGACTTTCTTTTTCTTCCATTAAAATCCATGCATCAGCTATTAAAGCCCACTACAACACAGATCCACCCTTATTTTCGCATCCACTTCTAAGACAGTTCCTCAGAGGGGCAAAAAACATTAAGCCCCCCAGGAGAGCACCTACACCAACATGGGACCTCAATTTTGTTCTGGAAAAACTTACGCTACCTCCCTTTGAACCGGCTTTCTCTGCAGATCTACAGTTCCAATCATGGAAGACTGCACTGCTGCTAGCAATAACTTCAGCTAGAAGAGTCTCGGAGCTGCAGGCACTAATGGCAGTGGAACCTTTCCTCATTTTCCATCAAGACAGAGTTTCTCTACGAACTAATCCTTCCTTCATGCCTAAGGTGGTTTCCAGTGTGGCTTTAAATCAAACCATCCACTTACCCACCTTCTTCCCAAATCCACAGAACAAAGAAGAAAGACTCCTGCATTCCTTGGACATTCACAGGCAACTTCGTTACTACTTGGATAAAACTAAGGCTTTCAGAAAATCTGACCAGCTCTTTGTATCCTATGCTACAGCTTCACAAGGGAAGGCTATATCAAAACAAACCATTTCCAAATGGATAGAACATTGCATTCGTTTTTGCTGTACCCATTATGGAAAACCAGTTCCTGCTACCATTAGGCCCCACTCTACCAGGGCAACAGCTACATCTACAGCCTTCCTCAGGGGGGGTTCCAACCAAGGAGAATTTGGAAGCTGCAACTTGGAGTCCAGTACACACCTTTACCAAACACTATCACTTACCACTTTACTCTAAGACTAGAGCTGGCTTCGCCACTGCAGTTCTGCAGGGCCTTCTAGCCTCATCTAACCCTCTATAACTCCTCCACCCATCCTTAGCTTTGGGATTCTACCCAAGTGTGATGACTGCAGCAGGGTAACACGATGAACATAGTACAGTTTTGTACCTACCATAAATGTAGATGTTCGAGTGTACACCCTGCTGCAGTCCAGGTTTACCCTCCCTCCATCCCCTCTGATCTAACTGGCTAAATCTCTGCAATACCTTCCTGATGTATTTGCTTATAGCTGGAGGGATTTTGTGTTTGTGTACAAATTACTTAATTTGGTACTAATTACTGTCCACCTTTTTGGGGGCACCTGACATCTGGGGCAAGAAAAACTGAAGAAAATGGCGTCTGATGCATTATATATACCCCTGGCGCACTGACGTCAGGGAAGAAGCGACAGCAACCGACACCGGACCAAGACTTTGGAATTCCGGCCGACTGCGGGACCGCCTGACAGGATAACCCAAGTGTGATGACTGCAGCAGGGTGTACACTCTAACATCTACATTTATGGTAGGTACAAAACTGTACTTTCCTGCAGATCAAATAGGCCACGGCTTCTATTCCAGGCTTTTCCTGATACCCAGAAAAGAGGGCACCTGGCGCCCAATCTTCGATCTATCAATTCTAAACACCTTCCTGCTGATACCAAAATTCAAAATGCTCACCCTCCAGCAGCTTCTTCCTGTGCTTTCCAAGGATGCTTGGTTAGCCACCCTAGACATGAGGCCTACCTACACATCCCAATCAGGGAATCTTGCAGGAAATGTCTACATTTCAGGGCAGGTTCTATGCACTTTGAGTTCTCTGCGCTTCCCTTTGGCTTATCCACTGCTCCCAGAGTTTTCACAAAATGCCTGGCTCCAGCCATTGCTTTTTGCAGACAAACATTTAAATTTACCCCCACTTAGACGACTGCCTGATTCAGGCAGATGGTAAAGAAAAGCTGTTACAGCACCTGACCTTTGTAAAGGACCTGCTGACCTCCCTGGGGTGTACTATAAATGAAAAGAAATTAAACCTAGTCCCCACTCACAACGTTGTATTCCTGGGAGCAATCCTGGACACAGCATCCCAGATGGCATTCCTTACTCCAGAAAAACAAGCCTACCTGACAGGCTACTTTTCCCAACTAGCCACCAGAACCTAGTTATCCGCAAGGAAAATCCTGCAAGTTGTAGGGTTCATGGCCTCCTGCATTCTTATTCATTCCATATGCCACACTGCATATGAGGAATCTACAGTGGTACCTAAAAAGCCTTTGGTGTCAACACTTTCAGTACCTGGAAACTATCATACCTATGATACCCTAAGGAAAGATTTTCTTTGGTGGGCAGCAGCATGCAACCACAACAAGGATTTTCCCTTCTCACAACCCCATGCTGCCCAGACCCTCACCTGGATGGTGGGTGCATTCAGGGCCATTGGAGCCCTAATCAAATACATCTGCACATCAACCCGAAAGAGATGCTAGCTATTCAGCATGCTCTGACAGCTTTCAGACCCCCTACTCTCCCCACGGCCTCTAGTGATCAAAACAGACACCACAGTGATGTGGTACATCAACAAGCAGGGAGGAACTCGCTCTTATCCTCTCTGCAGGCTCGCCAGGACCCTTTGGTACACGGCCTCAGCCATGCAGATTCACTTGCTAGCACAGTTCCTGCTAGGCTCACTAAACTCCCTGGCAGATAACGTAAGCAGAAACCTGCTAGACCCACGAGTGACAGCTAGACCACAGAACCTTCAACCTTGTAACCCAGAAATGGGGCACCCCGAAGGTGGACCTCTTTGCCTCCCACAACAATCACCAGCTCAGCAAATTCTGCACCAGGGAACCTTACAGCAAGGCCTAGAAAGTGGATGCTCTATCCTTCCAATTGGTAAACCTCTCGATCTATACATTTCCCCCTCTCCCACTAATTTCAAGGGTACTGTTCAAAATAAGGGAGGAAAAACCTAGGGCAATCTTGATTGCCGTAGACTGGCCACGCCAGCACTGGTACCCACTGCTGCACAGCCCGTCACCATGGCACCTACCTCAGATCCCAACACTCCTGACCCAGAAGAATAGGGAATTCATGCATCCACAATTGCAGACCTTGAACCTGGCAGCCTGGCTTATTCCCTGACCGGTCCTCCAGCTGCCAGCCTAAGCAGACAAGTCATGGATGTTCTGCATGAGGCCAGATGCTCCAGCACTAGAAAATACTATGCTGACCAGTGGAAAATGTTTTGCACCTGGATATAGGCTAAAGGAGCTGAAACAGCACAGCCCTCCCTACCTCTCATCATGGATTACTTAGCAGACCTACTACACAGGGCCTATCCTTCTCTTCTATTAAAATTTATGCCTCTGCCGTCTCTGCTCATTACAGCACAGAGCCACCTCTCTTCTCACACCCCCTCATCAAACAGTTCCTAAGAGTGGTTAACAATTTAAGGCCACCCAGAAGAGCTCCTACCCCAGCTTGGGACCTTAACTTTGTGTTGGAAAAACACCCTACCCCCCTTTGAGCCTGCAGCTTCAGCAGAGTTAAAATTCCTCTCTTGGAAAACAGCCTTGCTTTTGGCCATCACTTCAGCTGGAAGAGTTTGAGATACAAGCACTCATGGCTGTAGAGCCCTTCATCTTTTTCCATACTGACAGGATCTCCCTCAGGACTAACACAACGTTCATGCCTAAAGTGGTGTACAATGTGGCGCTCAACCAAACAATTCATTTGCCCACCTTTTTCCCTAACCCACAAAACTGGGAAAGAATTCTGCATTCTCTAGATGTGCATAGACGGCTCAGATTCTACCTGGATAGGACTAAATCTTTTAGGAAAACTGACCAATTGCTAGTCAGTTTTACAGCAGGGGCAGAGGGCAAGGCCATATCCAAACAGTCTCCAAATGGATAGCACACTGCATCCATTTCTGCTACAAACACCACGGGAAAGCGCCCACTAAGGGGGTCAGGATGCATTCCACCAGGAGAACCTCCACCTCTGCAGCTTTGCTCAGAGGGGTTCCCACCAGGGACATCCTAGAGGCTGCAACATGGACTTCTGTTCATACCTTCACCAAGCATTACCACTTGCCTATCTTCTCCAAATCCAGGGCAGGCTTGCAACCGCATTCTTGCAGGGCATCCTAGCTAGCCCCCAGTCTTCTTGAAAGCCTCCACTCTTATCTTCAGCTTTGGGAATCAATCCAAGTATGATGACTGCAACAGGGAAATACGAAGAACATAGTACAGTTACCATAAATGTAAATGTTTGAGTGTACTCACTGTTGCAGTCCTGGTTTCCCACCCTCCATCCCCCTTGTCTCTCGCGCTCTTTCTCTTTCTTCCTCACTTCTTACAGGGAATTTTTGGTATTTTGATGGTGTACTTCCACCGTAACCTAGCTCCCTATTTGGGGGTTCCTGACAGTTGGGGCAAAAAAAACTGATGCAATGGCGTTGGCTGCCTGATTTTATACCACTGGTGACCTGACATCAGTCTTGGAGCGACAGCAACCGACGCAGAAATACTAAGCCTCTGGTATTCGGGCCGACTGAGGGCTACCCCTGACAGGATAACACGAATGTAATGACTGCAACAGTGAATACACTCTAACATCTACATTTATGGTAAGTGTACACAACTGTACTTTGTGTGCAGAGCTCACAGTAAATGGAGCCACCTATACTGAGCCAGAAGATATAGCAAACCTACTGGCTGATAAATTCAGCTCCAGCTTTACCCCCGTCTCCCCCCCCTTCCCCCAGGAAGTTAGATCAAATATAACCCCCCCCCCTGTTATCACTAGGGAACAGGTCCCTAATGTTCTCTCCAAGGCCAGCAACACTGCATCAGTGGGGCCAGACAGTATCCCAGGATGCATTCTAAGTAGCATGAAACATGACCTGTCAGGGCCTCTGGAATTGCTATTTAACTGTAGCCTCCAAAAAGGCTTCATGCCTCATGAATGGAGAACAGCAGCAGTCATCCTACTGCACAAAGGTGGGTCATCTACAGACCCTATAAACTACAGACCAATAAGTCTCACTAGACTTGTATGTAAAGCCATGGAAAGAATTATGGAAATGGTAGTGATGCAGTAAACCTCCAGACACTGGATCCAACTCAGTTTGGTTTCGTCAAGCGCAGATCATGCCTACTCAACCTGGTGGACGACTTTGAGAAGGTCACCAAAGCAGTGGATGAGAGCAAAATGGTTTGCACTGCCTGCCTTGACCTGGCCAGGGCATTTGACACAATACCCCACTCAGGCATTATTGACAAACTCAAGACTCGTAATGTCACCTGGTGGATAGCCAGCTGACTCAGGACCCAGGAAGTTAGAGTTGGGGAGTCCATCTCTAGAAAGACGTCAGTCAGGGTCAGTCCTTGGACTGCTTCTTTTTGACATTTACTTCTCTGAAGTCAAGGCCAATGTCAGTGGTCTCTGGCTGACTAAATTTGCAGATGATTGCAAATCGGGAGCGGTCATTGAATCCTACACTGACACAAATGTTCTCCAGGAGGGGCTGACAGACAAATAACTGGTGTCAGAGTCATGGACTAAAACTAAATGCCAAGAGATGCATAGTAGTATCCATTGGGAAGTCATCCACCTGTGGTAACTATCATATTGGCAACACGGCCTTTAGAGTTGACCCAGTAGTCCAGGACTTGGGGACACACGTATAATCTAGCCTTTGACCATCACATGCCTACAGTACTGAGGAAATCAGTCTGTTGCTCAAGTTATAAACAAAGATATGGCATCCAAGTCGAAGGAAGTTATTGTTCCAGTGTTTTTGGCATTCATCAGACCTGTCATTGAGTACAGTGCCCCCTATGGCATGTACTTAACTAGGCATATCCAACAATTAGAATGTCCGCAGAGGTTCCTCACTAACAGAATACAGAACTTAAGTAAAATGTCCTATGCATACCACTTGAAGGCTCTATCCTTCTATTTTGTCTCCTATGGGTTTCTGAGGGGAGATCTATGCCTGACATATACAGAGCATTGTCAGACCCTACTCTGGACCACCTGCATATCCACAAAACAAGCAGCACCAGAATTATCCATTCTAAAGACTTAAAACCTTGCCTGTGATATAAATAGGACCTGTTGGAGAGACCGGTATGTATCCCAGAGATTACTCCGTCTCTGGAACAGGCTCCCCGTCCATGTGGAGCAGAATTCCTCCCTAACCCAATTCAAGTGCAACTTGGACAATTGGTTGGGGAAAAGGAAATTCATCCCTTGTTTGGCACCTGTATCTCTAATGGGCACAGGCAACCTGTAAATGGTTCATCTCCCAGGCCCCTGCTTACACTTATCAAGGGTATCAGAACTTGATAGAGATTTGTGATGCATGGCTAGGCTTAAAAAGGCCTGTGTGGTCATTAGTCTAGTCTAGTAAATACCTATGAGTTTCCTTCTGTTTTCCTCCAGTTTTTGTCTTGTCCTTATTGGATGCTTTTATTTCAGCATCCCAAACTCCAGATTCTCAGCCCCTGATCCCTTAAGCCAGATCGCTTTTACACAGTGTGAGAGGATTGCAAATTTCTTTAGCTGTTTATCAGCTGATCCTGCTGTAGCCTCTGTGGCTTCAGATAAATATTTCCAGGTTACTGCCATCTACTTCACTTCTGATAAGGAAAGCAGGACTGTGGAAAGGCTGGGGAAGAAAGTTTATACTTCTGCTACCCTAGATTTCTGTACTATTATCAGACTTGTATGACCAGGTATGCTTTGGCTCTTGTATCACAGGCCACTCAAGATGTTCTTCGTGTTTCACTGTTGCAGTCATTACATTTGGGTAATCTGCTGGCAGGTTGCCCTCAGTCGGCCTGAATTCCAAAGTCTTGGGTCCTAAGTCAGCCGCTGTCGCCTCTTCCATGATGTCAGGTCGTCAGGGGTATAAAACATGAAGCCGACACCATTTTCTTTAGTCTTTCTTGCCACGTAGTGCCCGAAGCAGAAGCATTTCGCAAGTGCCGGTCGGCCGACTGCTGAAATATTCGAGTTTGAGTTTCAGAACTGAAGTCTTCACTAAAGCTAAGTACCCCGTTGGGGAAACGTTTTTTCTTGCTTTTTACTGATGTCAGAAAATGTTAATAATTGTATTACTTGTGGGAAGCAAATACCTCGTAAGGATTTCCATTTATACTGTATTCCTTGCCTAGGCCCTGATCACAATGTGCCTGGCTGTCGGTTTTATGCTAGATTTAACCAACGCACCATTAAGCGTCTGTATATTTTTGCATCAAAGTATTTGGAAACAGATTTAACTACCCAGAAATGTCGTCGGATAGCAATCCGACTACCAGAGTACATAAAAAAACGCAAAGAAAAGGACAGAGAAAGACTGAGATAAACTTACTAAGCTGGGCATTAATTCCTACGTTGCCCAATGGGTTGCTAACTGGCTTACTGATAGAACCCACACTGCAAAAGTAGCCGACTCCAAATCCAGCTCCAGACAAGTGATAAGTGGAGTACCTCAGGGTTCAGTCCTGGGACCTCTCTTGTTTGGCATCTACTTTGCTGAAGTACAGGCCAACACTAAGGGACTCTGGCTAACAAAGTTCGCAGATGACTGCAAACTGGGAGCCATTATTGAATCCCCAAATGATGTGGATACTCTACAAAAGGGCCTTACAGAAACAGATGCTTGGTGCCAGAGCCATGGGCTCAAGCTCAATGCCAAGAAATGTATAGTTATCCCCTTTGGGAAAAAACATGTACCCATTAATTATCACATAGGTGGCAGTACACTAAACACCGAAAGTGTGATAAGAGACTTAGGGACACATGTGGACAGTGGTCTCACCTTCGATAACCACATTGCCACAACAGTCAGGAAATCCTATGTGGCATACCTAATCACTAAGGGCTTTTCATCCAGAAAAAAGGTCATTGTCCCACTGTACTCATCCATCATTAGACCCATTATAGAATACAATGCCCCATTTGGTATGTACCTCTCAAGGCATCTGCAACAACTGGAAAGGCGGCAGAAATACCTCACTAAAAGAATCACAGGCCTAAAGCAGATGCCATATGCTGGCCGCCTTAAAAAACTCCAGCTATACTCTTGTCGCATATCGTCTACTCAGAGGCGATCTCTGCTTAACGTACAAGGCCATGTCAAACCTAGAGCTGTTGGACATGCTCCACTTAAAGAAATCCCAATCCCTCAGAGCCACACGCTCCAGAGATCTAAACCTTATCACAATAAACAAAACATGCTGGAGGGATAGGTTCCTGACCCAGAGACTCCCCAGACTCTGGAATAGATTGCCCATACATGTCAAGCAGTGTGCCTCTTTGGCCCTCTTCAAAAGGAACCTTGACAATTGGATGGGAGAAAGGAAATTCACCCCAGGGATCACATTAGTCACCCTGCTAGACAGGGGTCCAGGGAAGTAAATAGTGTGGGAAGAAATAGCCAGGGAATTGTTATGGCTAGGCTTGTATAGGCCCTAGGGCTGATAACCTAGTACCAACCTATGAACCTAAAGGCAGTCGAGATCCAAAACCGACGAAGCTTCTCCTAAGCTAGTCACCGGTTCGCCGGTACTCATTGAGGCACCTTCGCAGACCCTGATACCCGCTACCTTAGAGTCGCAGGCCTCTACCGACACCCATATGGAGTCAGGCATGCCGCAAGATACTCAAGGTATTGGACCGATGGATGCATCTCCCTCGGATGGGTCCGGAGCCGCTGAGTAGGCACTAGCTTCTGAGGGTGTATTCAGACCTCAACACTTGTACATCAAAATGACGACAGCTGCAAAGCCAAAGACAAAAGCAACTTCTAAACCTAAAAAAAAATGACGCATGAGCCACGTGCACAGGCCTCTATGCCTAAAAAACAGATGTTCAAAATTGCTGAAGACCTTATTACCGTGATCAGGGGTACCCATCCCCCTCCAGATAAGAGGACTAGGCAAGACCCTGATTATGAATCTTCAGATCAGGTTTCTGTTTCTACTGATTCCTTTTCTGATCAGGAATTATCTATACCTCCCTATGAGAATTCTGATGCTGAGGAATCTATTCCATCTGCATCTCCTCCTGAGGATTTTTCATTTGGAGAAACCTTGCATACTTTGAGGGAGCATTTTCACTGGGAGAGTCAAGACTTCTCAGAATCAAAAAAGAGGCTCAAGGATTTCATCCTCCTCCCTCAGCACAAGCCTTTAGCCATTCCCCCTGTTTTAGACATTGTGGATGATGTGTTTTCGGAGTTGAGCTTGACCCCTGACTCCTTACCTCCGGCTACCAGTAAGCCTGACAGATGTTAGAGTCCCCGACTCTCACACTTTTATTTAGAAACCCTGCTGCTGATCCTGAAACTATTTTGCAGGGTCCAAAGGGAGTTGAGGCCTCAACAGCAAAAAACCCTACCCCCTCTGACAGAGATTCTAGGGCACTTGACATATGGGGGGGAAAAAAGGTTTATACATCTGCAACCTTGGCAATCAGGGCCTTAAATTGTCAATTTCAAATGCTTAAGTACCAACAACATGTTATGGGATTGCGGAAACAGAAAATTATGTTGATTTCAGAATGTGCAGAAAATAAAGAATTGCAGGAATTATTGCATGCAGCTGAACAAGTTGGAAAGCATACTTTGCAATGTAGTTTTGATTCTTTAGAGGCCTCCTGCAGGGCCACAATTACTGGATCTGTGATTAGGAGGCATGCCTGGTTAAAGGAACAAAATTTGCCTGATCATGTTAAAGCTAAATTGCTAGATGCACCTTCACAGTATGATTCTCTGTTTGGTATTAAGGCAGAAGAGGTTTTAAAGAAAATGGAAGACAAAGCTAAGTCTATGCAAACTGTTAAAGATTTCTTACAAGTCCAGCCACGAAGGTTCAGTAGACACTGGCCTACAAAAATTTGGTCCTTTCCTGTCAGACAGACCTCAAAGGGGCAAATCCAGACACTAAGGGTTCCAGGCTCAAGACTCATACAGGTCAAAGCAATGGGGTGCATCCACCTCCAAATCTGGAGGAGATGAAGTGCAAACCTACAGAAAGCAATCCCAATGACTTCCCTCAGCCTACAACAAGCATTTTTCTTTTGGCAGCACCCATAGGGGGAAATTAGCACTTTCTGCTCAAAATTGGCAGCTAATAACCCAGGACAAGTGGGTACTAAACATCGTATCACAGGGATACAGATTCCATTTCCACACTCTGCCAATGACAAATGGTTGGCCTGATCTGCCAAAAAATCAATGGGCAGAGGCACAGAAACAGGTCACGTCACTCATGGATATGGGGGCCATTCAGACAGTACCAGAACAGGAAAAAGGACAAGGTTTTTACTCAAGACTGTTCTTTGTACCCAGAAAGGACAAAGCCTGGCGGCCAATACTGGATTTATTGATTTTGAACACATACCTGGACATTCCAAAATTCAAAATGCTGACTTTGCAGCAGCTTCTGCCCATGTTGGGCAAGAATGCTTGGCTGGTGACTTTAGACCTAAAAGAGCCATACCTGCATGTCCCAATAAGACAGTCATGCAGAAGATACTTCAGATTCAAGGCTGGCTTAATGCATTACCAATTCTCTGCACTGCCCTTTGGCTTATCTACTGTGCCCAGGGTCTTTACAAAGTTCCTGGCACCAGTAATTGCATTTTGCAGACAAAGAGGTATTCAAATATATCCTTACTTGGACGACGGTCTCATTCAAGCAGAGAACAAGGACACTCTTCTGCAACACCTGGCGTTTGTGAAAAGGCTTCTAACATGCCTAGGGTACACAAACGAAAGGAAATCACAACTGGTACCCTCTCAAAAGATAACATTCCTGGGTGCAAGCTTGAATATAACTGCCCAGATGGCTTACCTCACGCCAGACAAAGGCAACTGACTACTTACTTCAAACTTATGGCAACAAAAACAGTCTTCTGCAAGACAAATTCTGCAGGCTCTGGGCTTCATGACATCCTGCATCCTACTAATTCCATATGCAAGACTGCATATGAGAAAACTTCAGTGGTACCTAAAAAGTTTATGGAGTCAACATTCTCACAGTCTGGAAGCAATGATTCCTCTCATTCCCTGCCTGCAACAGGAGTTAATATGGTGGGCAAAGGCCTGTCACCAAATCATGGGATGGCCCTTCACTCTACCCCCTGCCAGCCAAACCTTAACAGATGCATCAGATTATGCCTGGTGGGCCCACATGGCAGGAAGATACATTCAGGGCATATGGGCACCCAATCAAATGCATCTACATATCAACCAGAAAGAGATGCTAGCTGTTCAAAATGCCCTAACAGCCTTCAGGGACTTACTTCATCCAGGACAACTACTGATAGACGGACAACACCACAGTTGTGGTGTATAAACAAGCAAGGGAGCACACACTCATACCCCCTTTGCAGATTAACCATGGCACTGTGGGACACAGCTTTAACCTACCAAATACATCTTCAAGCTCAATTCCTGCCAGGAAAACAAAACACTGTGGCAGACAATTTAAGCAGAAACCTTATGGATCCTCATGAGTGGAAACTAAATCCACAAGTCTTCAGCATTATAACAGAGAAATGGGGGAGCCCAGACATAGATCTATTTGCTTCTCCTCAAAATTATCAACTGAAACGATTCTGCACAAGGACTTATCACAGACAAGCATGGAAAGTGGACACCCTATCCTTCAGTTGGAAAAACCTATCCGTTTACGCCTTTCCTCCTCTCCCTCTTCTCCCCAAGGTCCTCCTAAGTCAAACAAGAGAAGCCAAAGATGATATTAATTGCCCTGGACTGGCCCCGCCAGTACTGGTACCCAATCCTAAGGAACTTTCTCAATACCCACCTTGCCTCAAAAGCCACAACTACTGTCCCAGCAAAACAATCAGATCCTGCGCAATCAACTACAGACTCTGAACCTGGCAGCATGGCTAATCCTGTAATCATACAAATGACACCTCTCAGTAAAGTTGTGATGGATGTCATTTTGGAAGCCAGAAGGTCTAGTACTAGAAAATCTTATGCTGATAAATAGAAGAGATTCTGTGCTTGGAATTGAGCACAAGGAACTGATACAGCAGAACCACATATTCCTCAGATATTGCAATACTTAACTGAGATGCTTGACAAAGGCCTATATTTCTCATCAATTAAAATCCATGCCTCTGCCATTTTGGCCCATTACAATACAGAGCCACCAATCTTTTCTCGTCCTTTACTAAAGCAGTATCTTAGAGGAGCCAAAAATGTAAGGCTTCCTAGAAGATCACCATTACCTACATGGGACCTCAATTATGTGTTGGAAAAGCTCGTCCTGCCTCCATTTGAACCAGCTGCTACTGATGATATAAAGTTCTTATGGAAGACAGCTGTGCTACTAGCAATTACTTCAGCAAGAAGAGTTTCAGAGCTACAGGCCCTCATGGCTGTAGAGCCTTTTATATTTTACCCAGACAGGGTGTCTGAGGACAAATATTTTACGTCTAAGGTCGTTTCCAGTGTGGCTCTTAACCAAACAATTAATCTGCCAACTTTTTATCCAATCCGCAGAACAAAGGGGAGGGAATTCTGCATTCCTTGGATGTACACAGACCGCTATGATTCTACTTGAGCAGGACTAAAGCTCTAAGAAAAACTGAGCAATTACTAGTGTCATATGCTGCAGGATCAGAAGGAAAGGCTATTTCAAAGCAGACTATTTCAAACTGGATAAGCCATTGCATCCATTTCTGCTACTTACACCATGGCAAACCTGTGCCCAAGGGCATTAGGTCTCACTCCACCAGAGCTGCAGCTACTTCAGCAGCCTTTCTCAGGAGTACCAACCCAAGGACATTCTAGAGGCTGCTACTTGGAGTTCTGTTCACACCTTTACAAAGCATTACCATTTGCCTCTCTACTCTAAGTCCAGGGCAGGCTTTGCCACTGCAGTGCCTTATAGCCTCACCTAATGCTGTTTAGCTCCAGCCTCCCAACCATAGCTCTGGGATTCTACCCAAATGTAATGACTGCAACAGTGAAACCCGAAGAACATAGTACAGTTGTGTACACTTACCATAAATGTAGATGTTCGAGTGTATTAACTGTTGCAGTCCAGGTTACCCTCCTACCATCCCCCTGTCATTCTACAGTTTATCTTTCCTTCTCTATCTTCTACAACCTATGTGGTGTATTTCTACAGTTTCTTTCCTTCTCTATTTTCTACAACCTATGTGGTGTATTTGCTTGTAGATGAAGGTAAAGTTTATATTTGTGTGTGTGTGTGTGTGTGTATATATATATATATATATATATATATATATATATATATATATATATTGTCATTTCACCATTACTTTGGTTATATATACAGGATTGTATTGTAATTGTATATTATTCTGAAGTCGTCCAACATATTAAATTGGATGAAAGCGCTAATTACTGGCTCTGTTTTTTCAACTTTGCTATTGGATAATTCTGATTTTTACGAAGTTTTTTGGATATAGTTTCAGTTCTTCGTTAAATTTTAGAGAGTTTTTTCAGTGTGTATATATATATATATATATATATATATATGTGTGTGTGTGTGTGTGTATATATATATATATATATATATATATATATATATATATATATATATAAATATAATATTGCTACCTTTTAGGGGCACCTGACATCTGGGGTAAGAAAAACTAAAGAAAATGGTGTCTGCTGCATGTTTTATACCCCTGACGACCTGATGTCATGGAAGAGGAGACAGCGGCCGACGCAGGACCCAAGACTTTGGAATTCAGGCCAACTGAGGGATTACCCAAATGTAATGACTGCAACAGTGAATGCACTCTTAACATCTACATTTATGGTAAGTGTACACAACTGTACTTTATTTCTGATCTTCCTGATTCAGAAGGGAAAACTAATGTCCTTACTAGGAGCTTCTTCTCGGGTAGCACTGCATTCAGTTAAGTGTAGTTATGATGCAGCAGAAGCATCGTCTAGGGCAGCTGCATCAAACACTGATTTGAGAAAGTATTCCTGGTTAAAACTTTAACCATTGCCAGATGACATTAAAGCCAAGTTAATGGATTCTTCTCTGGATAATAATGATTTGACTGGTTCTGCTGCTGCTGATTTGTTTAAGTATTTGCAGGAGAACTGTAAGAAGCTACAGGGTTTGACACATTTTTGCCTAACCTGTACCCAAGTTTCACAGAATGTATCCCTCCAAGACTTTTGTGCAAAAACAGGCTTGTAGTCCTCCATTTAAGACTAAAAAGGGTGGTAGGAGGCTTTCTCCACCAAAGACTGCTCAGTCTGCTCCTGCCCAGAAGCAATCATTTCCTGACAAGCTAGGTAGTCTGTGACTACCGCTCTTGCCACAGCCTTATTCCTCTTTCTATCTGAGGAAACATTACTCAGGACACACGAGTTATTTCTGTTCAAATTATTTCATGGTATGGAATTTCTTCCTCCCTTAATGGACATTCCTCAGCCACCTCAGGAATAGCTGTGTTTATTCCCCAGAGGTCCTTCAGGACTTAGGTTCATAGGTTGGTACTAGGCTATCAGCCCTAGGGCCTATACAAGCCTAGCCATAACAATTCCCTGGCTATTTCTTCCCACATTATTTACTTTCCTGGACCCCTGTCTAGCAGGGCGACTGACGTGATCCCTGGGGTGAATTTCCTTTCTCCCATCCAATCGTCAAGGCTCCTCTTGAAGAGGTCCAAAGAGGCACTCTGCTTGACATGTATGGGCAGTCTATTCCAGAGTCTGGGGAGTCTCTGGGTCAGGAACCTATCCCTCCAGCATGTTTTGTTTATTGTGATGACAAGGTTTAGATCCCTGGAGCGTAGCTCTGAGGGATTGGGATTTCTTTAAGTGTAGCATGTCCAACAGCTCTGGGTTTGACATGGCCTTGTATGTTAAGCAGAGATTGCCTCTGAGTAGACGATATGCGACAGAGTATAGCTGGAGTTTTTTAAGGCGGTCAGCGTAGGGCATCTGCTTTAGGCCTGTGATTCTTTTAGTGAGGTATTTCTGAGGCCTTTCCAGTTGTTGCAGATGTCTTGAGAGGTACATACCAAATGGGGCGTTGTATTCTATAATGGGTCTAATGAGGGATGAGTACAGTGGGGCAATGTTGATGATGATTTATTGAATCAGAGAACAATTCTGGAGGTTCCACTCACCCACAGAGGGAGGGTTTTATTCCAGAATGTTTTTAGTGCCCAGAAAGGATGGTCCCTGGAGAACAATCTGGACCTCTCTCACCTCAACACCTTCTTGAAGGTTCCTCCTATTTGCATGCTGTCCATTCAGACTTTTATTTCCCCTCATCCCCGGGCTTTTGTGGCTTCACTGGATATTGGAGATGCCTACCTTCACATTCCTATTCGTCCGTCTTATAGGAAATCGTTACGTTTCTCTGTTGCTTCCTTGCATTTTCAGTGCTCTGCTTTTCCTTTTTAGCCTTTTTCCTGCCCCAAGGGTATTCACCAAATGCCTAGCATGTGCAGTTGCTTTCTGCAGGCTTCAAGGCATCCAAGTTTCCCCTTAGATGACCTGATTCAGGCATCTTCCCCAAAGATCTTGCTGAAGAACCTGTACTTCACCAGTTCCCTTCTGTAAAGCCTGGGGTTCACCATAAATTTCCCAAAATCTCTTGCCCCTTCTCAATCTTGTAGCCCAGGCAGGTATGAGCCTAGCCCTGAGTAGCATCCTGCCATTGCCCAGAATGATACCGCAGTACAAGGACAAAATGATAGACTTAAACAATTGGCTAAACTTCTGGTGTTATTCTAAGGGGATCCAGTATCTGCCTGGGACGACATGATTGACAGACTACGATGCTTTGCCAGAGATGGCCTGCACCTGTCACCCCTGGGATTTTGGATACTGGCTAAGGCTCTTGCCGCCCCCTATAGTGTCCTTTTAGGCAAGGTTCAAATCACAAATTCACCACCGTAACAGGAACAGGCAAGCAAAAACTGAGGGTAATGCTACTCAGTGCTAGAAGTCTAAATCTTAAAATGCACTCCCTCGAGGCACTCCTTAAAATGGAGAACATTGATATCTGTGCAGTGACTGAGACCTGGTTCAAGGCTCCGGAGAGCACCCCTGCATTGCCCAGGCTACAACTCATAACACACTTTTCAGTCACCTAACCTGGACTGAACACCAAAGGCGGAGGTGTGTCCATATTCATTAAGGATATCCACACCTCCAGGCTAGTTGCTCAGCATAATGCATCTGAGGTTATCCAAGTGCATCTAACTCTGGGCAAAACTGCAATCCAAATTGTAGCTTGCTACTGATCTCCCACCATGCCCCAGGATTCCCACTCCTCTTTTCTTGATATACTGGAAAATATTAGGGTTCAACCAAACACCCTAATGGGCGATTTCAACTACCCCACCATTAACTGGGAAAACTACTCGTGTACCAACTCCATCGCTCACCGCTTTCTTGAATTCACGAATTCCAATGCCCTGGATCAACTTATCCACACCTCCACCAGGGGCAACAATATCCTAGACCAAATCATCATCAACATGAGTGACTGGTGTTCTTCACCTGAAGTCACCTCCTCGTTGGTGAGATCAGACTATACGTTAATCACCCTAGATATCCACATCCCGCCCCCACCCCCATTAAGGAAACCATGGTAAAAAATTTCTCCAAAGCCAACTTCATGCTTCTTAAGACAGAAGTGCCGAACTTCATGACACACATGCAGATGGACAATACAGTTACGACTGCTGAATCACACAAATGCACTCTATAAGCACTTACACATGCTATCCCAGACAGAACCAAGATGCTATCCTCCAAAAAAAGGAAGCCAATCTGGTGGTCCCCTGCCATAAACAGTCTACAACAGAAGGAAGAAACTGTTGCAAAAAAAGCATAAAATCCCATGAGTGGAGGAGCTCCCGGGTCAGCCTCAGTGAGAAGCTGAGATCCCTTATAAGATCCTCCAAAGCTAGCTACGAAAACAAAATTGCCACTGATTCTAGGGACAGCCACAAAGCATTCTATAGCTATGTCAAGAATCTTAATGGCAACACCCAGATCTGCTCTGAGTTACAGCACAACAGCACAAAAATTACTGAACCAACTGATAGTCAACATCCTGGCAGGTAAGTTCAGTGCTAACTTTACCTCCCTCTCACCCCCCTAAAGGGACCATATATATATATATATATATATATATATATATATATATATATAGATATATATATATACAGGAAGAATGCAGTGTCCCTGTAATATCTATGCAGGTAAAAGCTGCACTCTCTAAAGCCAAGAACACAGCATCCATGGGACCTGACAACATCCCAGGCTTCGTTTTACAGGAACGAACTGGCTCCCCACCTAAGCACCATGTTCAATCGTAGCCTCACGTCAGCTTTGTGCCCACTGAATGGCGCACAGCAACAGTTATCCCACTTCACAAAGGGGGAGCCACCACTGATCCCGGGAGCTATTGCCCTATTAGCCTGACGAGCCTAGTCTGTAAGGCCATGGAACGTATCATGGAACTCATAAAGACACTGGTAACCTCTAAACTCTGGACCCCACCCAGTTCGGGTTTGTGAAAGGCAGATCATGCCTCCTGAACCAGATAGACTTCTTTGAGGCAGTCACCAAAGCCTTAGATGAGAGTAAGGTGGTGCACATAGCCTTTCTTGACCTCACCCAGGCTTTCAATACCATCCCCCATTCTGGAATTATAGCTAAACTCACTAAACTAGGTATAAATCCCTACGTCACAAGATGGGTTGCCAACTGTCTCACTGACAGAACCCACACTGTAAAAGTTGCAAACTCCAAATCTGACTTCAAACCAATGACAAGTGAAGTACCACAGGGTTCATTCCTGGAACTTCTATTAGCCTGTACTTCAGAGAAGTAGATACCAAACACAGAAGGCCTCTGGCTAACTAAGTTCGCAGATAACTGAAAACTAGAAGCCATAGTAGAGTCCCCAAATGATGTGGACATCCTACAGAAGGGCCTCACTAAGACAGATGCCTGGTGTCAGAGCCATGCCCTCAAGCTCAGTCAAAAAGTGCATTGTCATCCCCTTTGGTAAAAACTCTTTATCCATGAACTATCACATAGGCGGCAGTCTACTTGACGCCGAATGAATGTGTGATAAGAGACCTTGGGACCCAGGTGGACAGTGGTCTCTCCTTTGATAATCACATCGCCACAGTAGTCAAGAAATCCTATGTGGCACACCATCACAAAAGGGTTCTCATCCAGGAAAAAAGGTCATTGTTCCCCTCTACTAGACACTCATTAGACTGAGTACAATGCCCCTTTTTGAATGTACCTCAAGACATCTGCAGCAGCTGGAAAGGCCACAAGTACCTCACAAAGAGGATTACTGGCCTCAGATACCCTGCACTGACAGTCTCAAAAAACTTCAGCTTTACTTCATACCATATCGCCTACTCTGAGGTGATCTCTGCCTAACATATAAAGCTATGTCGAACCCAGAGCTGTTGGACCTAAAGAAATCCTAATCCCTCCGAGCTACACGCTCTAGGGACCTAAACCTTGTCACCACAATAAACAGGATATGCTGGAGGGATAGATTCTTGTCCCAGAGACTTCCCATACTCTGGAACAAGCTACCCATCTTTGTAAAGCAAAGTTCCTCATTAGCACTCTTCAAGAAAAATCTTGATGAGTGGATGGGAAATAGAAAATACACTGCAGGGATCACTTCTGTGGCTCTGATCGACAGAGGCACAGGAAAATAATTTTCCTGGGTGGCGTAAGCCAGGGAACCTTGTTGGCTAGGCTTACTTTAGTCCCTTTGGCCGATAGCTTAGTACTTGCCTATGAACTTCGCAATCATGTTTTCCTGGGATGCAGGATACAGACAGACCTTGTGCTAGCCTCTCACTCCCACAAAAGGCTTTGTCCTCATTTCTTTCTTCCAAACTCTTCCCCCTTTACACTCTGTCACAGCCAGGGAGTTTCTTAGACTTTTGGGATTCATAGCATCCACCATTCCAGTGTTACTTCTGGCCAGACTTCACATGAAGTTTCAGTGGCTCCTGAAAACAGTTTGGATGCAGCATCCACATCCCCTAGAGGCTTTGGTTCTTCCTTGTCTGAAGAAAAAAACTCCCAATGGTAGATTCAGCAGGTAGCTCTGAACCCAGGTTTTCCTCTACATCCACCTCTTCCCTCTCAAGAGCTGTTCATAGATGCTTCAGATGTAGGTTGGGGAGCAGACTTTGGCTCCATGAAGGTACAGGGGGTCTGGTCACCTTCCCAAAGAAAGGAGCACATCTGCATCAAAGAGATGAGAGCGCTTCTGCTGGCCATTCAGGCTTTTCATCCCCTCTTCCTTCCAGGTCCTCTCGAACTGTTTACAGACAACACCACAGTCCTTTGGTATGTAAACAAAGGGGGATGACAGCTTATCTTATTTGCAGGCTAGCTCTAATTGCGTGGGAGCTTGCAGTTCAGTATCATGTCACTCTTCAGGCAGTCTACATCTCCTCTAGTCAGAATTATGTGGCAGATGCTCTGAGCACGTCGTTGACAATCCCACAAATGGATGCTTCATAAGGATGTGTTTTTGGACATTGTCCACTTGTGGTGTACTCCTGAAGTAGATCTGTTTGCCTCCCCTCTGAACAGGCAACTTCCTCTATTTTGTGCCAGAGTCCCAGGTCCTGTGGTTTGGAGGGTGGACGCCTTGTCTCTTTCTTGGAAGCGGATGACCTGATATTATCTTTGTCAGCTGGACAGTTTTCAGGCAGATCCAGAACACAAGCTCTTCCCCTTCCCGCAATTCCTTGCTACCTTCTAACCCTCAGATCTCATTCACCGCTAAATCGCTCCAGACATGGTCCAGGCTCAAGCATTAGGGAATACAGATGAGTGGTATTTTATTGGTTTTCTTCTCTCTTCCTGTTTAGGGTGGTATTGCTGTATTCAACTACTTTCTCTTTATTTTAGTTGTATTTCCTCCCATCCCTGTCAGAACCTAGTTGTTTCTTGATGGGTTTCTCCCCTCAGCCTTCAAATGTTTGGTACTTTGCACCTTTTCTTAGTGTAGTCTCTAACAAAAAAAAATTCTTGTTTTGGCTATGCCTGTTACAGATGTTCTTCGTGTTTCACTGTTGCAGTCATTACATTTGGGTTATCTGCTTGCAGGTAGCCCTCAGCCGGCCTGATTACAAACGTCTTGGGTCCTGCGTCGGTTGCTGTCTCTTCTTCCATGACGTTGGGTAGTCAGGGGTATAAAGCATGCAGCCATTGCCATTACATCAGTTTTTCTTGCCCCAGATGTCAGGTGCCCCCATAATGGGAAGAAATTATGTACAAGGTTACACCTCCAACAAAAGCAGATACATCAGAAAGTTTAAATACAGTAAACAAGGAGAGGTATAGCCAATAGAAGTCAGGGGGCTGGAGGGAGGGTAACCAGGACTGCAACAGTGAATACACTCTAACATCTACATTTATGGAGTCAGCAGTCTATGGAGTCAACATTGTCATTGCCTGGAAACAATGATTCCCATCATAACTTGCCTACACCTGGAGTTCCTATGGTGGGCAGAGGCCTGCCACCAAAACAAGGGACTGCCATTCGCACTACCCCCTGCCGCCCAGACCCTAACTACAGATGCATCAGATTATGCATGGGGCTCGCCTGGCAGTGAAGTGCATTCAGGGCAAATGGAACCCAAATCAAATGCACCTACATATCAATCAAAAAGAAATGTTAGCTGTACAGAATGCTCTGACAGCTTTCAAGGACTACATTCTTCCAGGACAACACCACGGTTATGTGGTACATAAACAAGCAGGGGGGTACATATTCTTACCCCCTCTGCAGACTAGCCATGACATTGTGGAACACGGCCTTGAGCTACCAAGTGCATCTACAAGCTCAATACCTGCCAGGAAAATTGAATACACTGGCAGACGGACTAAGCAGAAATCTCATGGGCCCACACGAGTGGAAACTGGAACCACAGATTTTCAACATGTTGACAAGCAAATGGGGGAGTCCAGACATAGATCTATTTGCCTCCCCCCAGAACTACCAGTTGGACAAATTTTGCACAAGGACTCCTCACAAAAAAGCATGGAAAAGTGGATGCTCTGTCCTTCAGCTGGAAAAACCTATCAGTCTACGCGTTTCCCCCTCTGCCTCTACTCTGCAAAGTTCTGCTAAAAGTCAAACAGGACAAACCAAGAATGATTTTGATTGCTCCAGACTGGCCACGCCAACACTGGTACCCGCTCCTGCGCAGTGTCACAAATGTCTCCATGGCACTTGCCTCAGACACCTTCCCTGCTGTCTCAGCAAGAGAACCAAATTCTGCACCATCAGCTTCCAACATTGAACCTTGCAGCTTGGCTAATCACTTAAATTCACCCCTAGCATCCCTCAGCAAACCTGTGATGGATGTCGTCTTGGAGGCGAGAAGACCTAGTACTAGAAAATCTTATGCTGACAAATGGAAAAGATTCTGTGCCTGGAACCAGTCTTTAGGAATGAGCACAGCAGCGCCCAATTTACCTCAGATTGAGATGCTTCACAAGGGCCTGTCTTTTTCCTCTATTAAAATCCACCCTTTAGCTATTTCAGATCACTATAACACAGAACCACCCCTCTTTTCTCATCCCCTGCTCAAGCAGTATCTCAGAGTGGCAAAGAACTTGAGACCACCTAGGAGTGCTCCTCTCCCTGCCTGGGACCTTAACTTTGTTTTGGAAAAATGTACTCTACCTCCTTTCGAGCCAGCTGCTACTGCAGACTTAAAATTTCTTTCTTGGAAAGCAGCCTTCCTTTTAGCAATCACTTCAGCTAGAAGGATATCTGAATTACAGGCCCTTATGGCAGTGGAGCCTTTCATCATCTTTCATGCGGACAGGGTGTCTCTAAGGACCAATCCATCCTTCATGCCCAAGGTGATTTCCACTGTGGCTCTTAATCAGTCCATTCATTTGCCAACCTTCTTTCCCAATCCACAGAACAAAGGGTAACGGATTCTGCATTCCTTGGACGTGCACAGAACTTAGATTCTACTTGGAAAGAACTAAATTTCGAAGAAAATCTGAACAATTGCTAGTAGCATTTGCTGCTGGGACAGAGGGAAGGCTATTCCAAAACAAACAATTTCTAAATGGATAAGTCATTGCATTAATTTCTGCTATAAGCACCATGGAAAACCTATCCCCCAGGGGATCAGATCTCACTCAAGGGCTGCATCTACTTCTGCAGCCTTTCTCAGAGGTGTTCCTACCAGGGTTATTCTAGAAGCTGCTACCTAGAGTTCTGTACATACTTTCACCAAGCATTATCATTTCCCAATTTTCTCTACATCCAGAGCTGGCTTTGCCACTGCTGTCTTGCAGGGCCTTATAGTAGCTGGTCCTAATGCTGTATAAATTCCTCCTCCCAACCATAGCTTTGGGAATCTACCCAAATGTAATGACTGCAACAGTGAAACACGAAGAACATCGTACGGTTGTGTACGCTTACCATAAATGTAGATGTTTGAGTGTATTCACTGTTGCAGTCCTGGTTACCCTCCAGCCCCCTGTTTTTCTCTGACTATACCTCTACTTTCTTTTACTATGCTTAAAAGCCTTTTTGGTGTATTTGCTTTTGGTTGGAGGCATATTTTTGTGTTTTTAATTTATTTGCTCCCCATTTGAGGGGCACCTGACATCTGGGGCAAGAAAAAGTGATGTAATGGTGTCTGCTGCATGATGTTCTTCATCTCACATTGCTGCAGTCATAACCTGTGGGTAGTCCGCTGTCCTCGGTCGGCCCGAATACCAAAGTGTTAGGCTGGCGTCGGTCATGGTCGCTCAGATCTGACGTCAGTACGCCATGGTACTAAAGCGCATGACCGACGCCATATCCTCAGTCTTTCTTGCCGCATGGTCTGTAGCAGAAGCAGCGTTTTGCGAGTGCCGTTCGGCGTCCTGAAATTTTCGTATTCTGAGTTTCAGACCGAAGACCAAGTTGGGCTAAGTACCCCGTTGGAGAATATTTTTGTCTTTTCTTGCCTCAGTTAAATCCGGATGTCAGAAAAAGTGAATAATTGTATTTCTTGTGGGAAACAGATACCTCATAGGGATTACCACTCTCTTTGTATTCCTTGCTTGGGGCCTGAGCACGACGTAGTCGGGTGTCGCTTTTGTGCTAGATTTAATAAGTGCACCATTAAACGCAGGTTAGATTGTGCTAAGCTTGTCTTCGGTAAGCGGTGTAATTACAATATGCCGTCGGATCCTCCGATGCCCGCTACCGCTAAGAAGCGTAAGGAAAAATCGTTAAAGTCCAAGCAGGATGAGTCGTCCGTTACGGACGCCGGTTCTTTAGAAACTAAGGTGGAATCTGTGGATCCAACCGAGGTTTCAGCTGAGTCTCAGGGGGAGCCTTTAGTTTTGCAGGATGTGGCCTCTCAGGAGTCGGGTCAGGCTGAGGGGGCCTCTCAGGTTTCTGTAGTCCCTTCTTTGCATAAGGTGGTTAGGCCTTCTACTTCTGTTTCTAAGGTACCTTCTAAGGTCAGGCCTGGTTTGTCTTCCTCTGGCGTCAGCCCTAGTTCTGTAGGTTCTGTACCTAAAAAGCGTATGCTGAAAATGGCAGAAGATTTAATTACCTTAATCAGGGGTTCTTTGCCCCCTCCAGATAAGAGGCCTAGGGTGGAGCCAGAGGCGGAAGGATTGGAGCATTCTTCAGATTACTCTGAGTCTTCGGCTGAAGACATTCAGGATTTTCCTCCTTATTCTGATTCAGATGCAGAGGATTGTACTACTCCTGCTTCCCCCCCAGAGGATTTTTCTTTTTCTGAAACCCTGCATTCCATGAGAGCGCATTTTAAGTGGGAAGGTCAGGATTTCTCAGATTCTAGAAAGAGACTTGGGGAATTTTTGTTTTTACCACAGCATAGGCCCTTGGCTATACCTCCTGTTTTGGATGTTGTTCAGGATGTTTTCTCTGAAGCTTCCCTTAATCCTGATTCTTTGCCTCCTGCCCCGGTCAAGCCAGACGGGTATTACAGAGTGCCTGAGGCTCATAAATATTTTTATAAAAGCCCAAGAGCTGACCCAGAAACTATTAGCCAGGGACCTAAGGGTGTCAGGGCTTCTGTTGTGAAGAATCCAGTTCCTGTGGATAAAGATTCTAGAGTTTTGGATAGGTGGGGTAAAAAAGTGTATACCTCTTCCACTCTAGCAATGAGGGCTTTGAATTGCCAGTTTCATATGCTGAAGTACCAGAATTTTCTCCTAAGTCAGTTGAAATCTAAGGTAGATGCTTTGGCAGAGGGCATTGAGTGTAAGGAATTGCAGGATTTAGTTCATGCCTCTGATCAGGTGGGTAAGCATTCTTTGCAGTGTGGTTTTGATGCTCTTCAGGTCTCTTCCAGGGTGGCTGCCACTGGATCAGTTATTCGTAGGCATGCCTGGCTTAAGGATCAGAATTTGTCAGAGCATGTTAAAGCTCGAATTTTGGATGCTCCCCTTCAGTCTGAAGTTCTGTTTGGTTCTCCTGTGGAGTCAGTTTTGAAGAAAATGGGAGACAAAGCTAAGTCTATGCAAACAGTTAAGGATTTTTTTACAGGTGCAGCCCCCTAAGTTTAGCAGAAATTGGCCTACTAAGGGATGGGCTTATCCTTCTGATTTACAGTCTAGGGGCAGATCTAGACGTGGTAGGGGCAGAGCTCATGTTCAAGGTTCTTTCCGACCTAGGACGTGGAGTTCCCCTGCACAATCTTCAGGTGAGGGCAGGGGCCAGCCTTTTCGTAAACAGACCCAATGACCTGTATCTCCAGCTGCCAGATCCCTCCTGTCTGGCAGCTCCTCTGGGAGGAAAGTTGGCACATTTCAGGAAAAATTGGCTTTTAGTCACTCAGGACAAATGGGTGTTGGACATTATAGATCGAGGCTACAGGTTTTATTTTCACACCTTGCCTCCTTTCAAAGGCATGCCAGACAAAAGGTGGAGGCTCACAAACAGATTTCTTTACTTCTCAAAATGGGGGCTATCCAGGGGGTCCCTCCGTCAGAAGTAGGCCTAGGATTTTATTCTCGCCTGTTTCTTGTACCAAAGAAAGGAAACACTTGGAGGCCAATTCTGGATTTGTCTATTCTCAACACATACCTGGACATCCCAAAATTCAAGATGTTAACTTTGCAACAACTTCTGCCTCTATTGGGCAAAGATCACTGGATGGTAACTCTGGATCTCAAAGAGGCTTATCTTCACATTCCTATCAGGCCCAGCTGCAGGAGGTTCCTGCGTTTTCGGGCTGGGACTTTACATAATCAGTTCTCTGCATTGCCCTTTGGCTTATCTACTGCGCCCAGGGTGTTCACAAAGGTCCTGGCACCGGTGATAGCCTTCTTAAGGTTAAGGGGAATACAAATCTATCCTTATTTGGACGATTGCCTGATTCCGGCTCAAGACAGTCAAGTTACTTCACCATCTACAGTATGTTATGGCAGTGTTAAGGTGCCTAGGGTATTCTGTGAACGAAACAAAGTCCAGTCTAATACCCTCTCAGGACATGTGCTTTCTGGGTGTGAGACTGAATACAGCTTCTCAGATGGCATTTTTGACCCCGGACAAACAAAGAAATCTTACCCTTTACTTCCAACAATTGTCTCTACGGTCCAGGCTGACTGCAAGGACAGTCCTTCAAGCCTTGGGGTTCATGGCATCTTGTATTCTGGTGCTTCCCAATGCCAAACTGCATATGAGGAAGCTACAATGGTATCTCAAAAGCGTATGGACTCAACACTGCCACTTTTTGGACACTGTCATTCAGATGATACCTTGCATCCAAAGGGAATTTTTGTGGTGGGCTCAGGAATGTCACCTAAACAAGGGACTCTCTGTGACCCGACCAGAGGCGAGTCAGATCTTAACGACAGATGCCTCAGACATGGCTTGGGGAGCACACTTCAATGGAAAATGGGTTCAAGACACGTGGCCTGCCAGACTACAACATTTGCATATCAACATGAAGGAGATGTTAGCAGTCCAATTTGCATTGCTGGCTTTCAAGGATTTACTTCACCCAGGACAAGTGTTGATTCAGACAAACAACACAACAGTCATGTGGTACATCAACAAGCAGGGGGGTACCCATTCGTACCCTCTTTGCAGACAAGCTATGATTTTGTGGGAGACTGCTCTCAGTTTGCACCTCACCCTTCAGGCAAGGTTTCTGCCAGGAGCACAGAACTCCTTAGCAGATGTTTTGAGCAGACAGATGGTGGATCCCCACGAGTGGAAATTGGATCCTCATGTCTTTCAACAGTTGACGGTGGCATGGGGGACTCCAGACATAGATCTGTTCGCTTCTCCACTGAATTACCAACTGCCAAAGTTTTGCACAAAGCTGTTTCACCCAAAAGCTTGGAAAGTGGATGCTCTATCATTCAGTTGGAACAACCTTCACGTTTATGCCTTTCCTCCTCTGCCTCTCCTTCCCAAGGTGCTCCTGAAGGTCAGGCAGGACGAGCCTTGCATGATTCTGATAGCTCCAGATTGGCCATGGCAGCACTGGTACCCTCTGCTGAGGACTTTAGTACAGGAACCTCCTTGGCCTTTGCCATTAATTCCACACCTTTTGTCCCAGGCAAGCAATCATTTCCGCAATGTCAGGATTCAGTCCCTGCATCTGACAGCCTGGCGTATTCTGTTTTAGACCCTGGGGGGTCGCAGCTTCCTCAACAAGTTTTGAAGGTCATTTTGGAGGCCAGACGGCCTAGTACAAGGAAAGTTTATGCTTATAAATGGAGGAGATTTTTTCTTTGGAGCCAAACAAAGAGCTTTGATGTTTCAATGCCTAATTTGAGTGTTTCACTTCAGTATCTTTCAGAATTATTAGACAAGGGTTTGTCTTTCTCCTCTGTAAAAGTTCATGCTGCAGCCATTTCTGCTCACTATGACTGTGACCCACCATTATTCTCTCACCCTTTGTTCAAGCAATTTCTTAGAGGGGCAAAGAACATAAGACCCCCACATAGAGCTCCTACTCCTTCCTGGGATCTCAATTTTGTGTTGGAAAAGCTCACTTTACCTCCTTTTGAACCTGCAGCTACTTCAGAGTTGAAGTTTTTGTCTTGGAAGACTGCTTTTTTGTTGGCCATTACGTCTGCTAGAAGGGTATCTGAATTACAGGCTCTAATGGCAGTTGAACCCTTCCTGATATTTCATAAGGATAGGGTCTCACTACCTACTAATCCTACTTTTATGCCTAAAGTTGTTTCTAATGTGGCCTTAAACCAATCTATTCATCTGCCTACATTTTATGCTGATCCCCAAAATAAGGGGGAGAAAATTTTGTATTCTTTGGACATTCACAGGCAGTTACGTTATTATTTGAGCAGAACTAAAGGGTTCAGGCAGTCCCAACAGTTATTCATTTCTTTTGCCTTGGGATCTCAAGGAAAACCTGTTTCAAAACAAATTATTTCTAAGTGGATTGGGCATTGCATTGCTTTCTGTTATTCTCATCATGGTAAGGAGGTTCCGGCTGGAATCAGACCTCATTCCACTAGGGCTACTGCCACTTCTACTGCTTTTTAAGGGGGGTAGCTACTAAAGATATTTTGGAGGCAGCTACCTGGAGTTCAGTGCACACTTTTTCTAAACATTACCATCTTCCTCTTTATTCTAAATCTAGGGCTGGGTTTGCCACTGCAGTTTTACAGGGCATGTTAGCAACTCCTAATGCTATCTGATTTTACCAACCTCCCTTTACCTTTGCTTTGGGATTCTACCCACAGGTTATGACTGCAGCAATGTGAGATGAAGAACGTAGTACAGTTTTGTACCTACCATAAATGTAGATGTTCGAAGATCCACATTGCTGCAGTCTAATTTACCCTCCCTCCTTCCCCTCTGTAGTTTGGGGTGGCTGTGTGGTTTGTGGTGTATCTATTGTTGCTATTTTGGTGATTGGGTATTTTTCTATTTTTGGCTATGGCCTTTCTTTTTAAGGCCTTCTGACATCTGGGGCAAGAAAGACTGAGGATATGGCGTCGGTCATGCGCTTTAGTACCACGGCGTACTGACGTCAGATCTGAGCGACCATGACCGACGCCAGCCTAACACTTTGGTATTCGGGCCGACCGAGGACAGCGGACTACCCACAGGTTATGACTGCAGCAATGTGGATCTTCGAACATCTACATTTATGGTAGGTACAAAACTGTACTTTTTATACTCCTGACTACCTGATGTCATGGAAGAAGGGACAGCAACCGACGCAGGATCCAAGACTTTGTTAATCAGGCCGACTGAGGGCAACCTGCCAGCAGATTACCCAAATGTAATGACTGCAACTGTGAATACACTTGAACATCTACATTTATGGTAAGTGTACACAACTGTACGTACTTGATGCCATCAGGATCCCTGGTCGGCTCTTTGTCCTCAGACCAGAGTGGGCCTAGTGTCCAAGGGGTCGGTGCTGGTTACCTGGGGATAGGTTTGGGTCCAGATTTTTCAGATTGTTCTTTTCCCTCTTGGGCTTCTGTGTAGGGTAGCTCAGGGTTGATATCGTCCAGGGAATTTGGCACTGTTAGGGTCCCTTCTCCCTTTTCAGGTGGCCTTGGCTGAGGCTGATGGGGTTGGGGCTTTGTCCAATCCATCGACCTGGGCCGTAGGGAGGACCTTCTCCAGTTTGGTAGTTATATCTCCTCATGTGAGAGTGTTCAATCTCGCCGTTTGTTTTTACACACTGGTTCGGAGCCGATCCTCAGCTCCGAGTCGGCCGCATAGCAAAGCTCTGCATCTAAGAGAAGCTCGAGACCAGGCTATATCCCACAATCCTCCCTGCCATTACCCAGATCTAGTTTGCCGCTGCAACAGGTCACATCGCGTCAGAGAGCTCAGACAGAGTTTTAGAATTGACAGATAAGATAGTATTTGTTTTTTGCTTCTTTTAGTCTAAAAGTTATAGTTTTTTGTTGTGAATAATTGTATTTTATTTAAAATAGTGTGTGTGTGTGTGTGTATCTAGTTATTTTGTCAGTTTATTTCTATAGGTTTCCCTTTGGGGCCTACCTCCTTCTAACTTCTAACTCTTTTATTTTTTTTTTTTACCTCACTTAGTATGTCTGAAAAAGCTAAAAGTGGGTTCAAAAGGTGCCAGTGTGGACAGAAAATGTCCATCACTGACAACCACACCTCCTGCGTCTACTGTCTTGGCCCTCTCCACTTGCAAGAGGATTGCTCCATTTGCCATTCCTTCAGTGGGAGGGTCATGACAGATAGACGCAGGAAACTTATTGATAGGGGGCTTCTTAAGCCTGCTTTTCAAGAAGCCTTGGACAAGTCGGACCAGGCTTCTAAGTCTTCGAAGGTCAAGATGTCGGAGCCCATGTCATCGGCTCAGTACATCTTCAGGTTCGTCCGGTTCCACAGACTTGGGGCGGCGTCGAACGCTTGTCTCTCACTGAGCCCCAGGTCTTGGAACCGTGTCGGAACTACCGCCACCATCGATTCTTCGGTCGGTGCCATCTTTGGCTCCTTCGACCCGTTCTTCCAGACCACTTTCTGATATTGATGTGGATCGTGTCGTGCAGAAACTGATGGAGAACACGGCTCTTTCCAGGTTGATTGCAGTTTCCTCCCAGTTGGTGTCGAAACTAGAAGGCCTCCCTTTATCTCCAACAGGTCCTCCTTCGAGACCCATCCAGTCTTCGGAGCCGGAAGAGGATGAGCCGATGATAGTGGAGCCATCGGTGCCAAAACCGTCCATAGCACGATCGACACCACTTACCTCGACTCCATCGGAACCGATAGGTGAGTCTCGGAGTCGACTATCTCTCCTTGGTTCCGTGACTGAGAGTCGTACCGACCTTCGGTGCAGACTCTCCTCTCGGGCCTCTGCAGATCGGCTCGGCTCCGTCCTCGGGTCGAGACCCGTGGCCCCGTGTCTCAGATTCTTCCATGTTCTTCGAACCGGGAGAGTCCTCGCCCGAGGTTCAGGGCCTTTGACCTCATGAGGAAGGTTTTGTCTACACAGACAACCACTACATCGGACGCATCTTCTCCCTCCCTAAGGAGCTCTCTGTTTCTGTTCCCATGACACATCCAAAGCGTGGAGCACCATTGTCTCAGCCATCCCTAGAGGATGCCCCTGTTCCTCTGAGGCCTCACGGAATCCCTCCGATGAGGTCCCGAGGAAAAGATTGTGCAAGAGGAGGCACTTAGACTCCCCACAGGAATCTTTAACGTCTGACACTGACTTGGAGGAGTCAGAGGGGTCCCCAAAATCACCCTCGAAGATGTCTCATTTGCGGACATATTGGAGATATTAAAACAGAGGGGTGATTGGCAGTCCCTAGCCCCCACTGAGGACGAGTCAGTGTTGCTGAAGGCATTTGGTGCTCAACCTTCTACCTCCTGGGTTACTCCGCCTTCGATGAGTTAATGGAATTAATTGCTCGAAGGGTGGGAGACACCGGACACAGTGGAACCGGTCCCTAGAAAGCCAAGTAAGTTCATTACTGCCCCCCAGGACAAGACTTACCTAACAAAAGGAGTCCCCATTGACGCTATGGTGGTGGCAGCAGCCACTAAAAAGGAGATGTCGGAGTCTTCCTCTTCTGTTCATCCTCCTAATAAGGATTCTAGGACTATGGACAGATACGGAAGCGTTTTAGTTCAGCGACTTTTTCCATGCGTCGCTAAACTATTTGACACATTTTACACGACTACAGAGGGATCTCATCAAGGAGCTGAGAGATACCCTCCAGGGTAACACAGATGCTGCTGTTTCAGATAAGGTGACAGCACAACGTAACACCCTTACCTCCGTAGTGAACTCGTCCATGAGGCTCATCTCGTATGCGGCTGAAGGGTCGAGTAGGGCCGCAGCTTCAGCGATTGCTCTACGAAGACAATCCTGGATGCGGCTGTGCTCTTTTGCGGAAGCCTTCAAGTCTTCTTTCGCCAATGCCCCCTTTGATGGTGCCACTCTTTTTGGGCCCAAAGTGAGAGACATTAACTCAGTGTGAGCAAGAAGGAAAGACTCTGTCTGCTGTCGGAGTCCGTTTTTCCGTTCCATCCAGGCCGTACCCCAAAGGGCAACGAGGCGGAAAAATGTGGTTCCGTAGAACTCTGGGATCTTTCCAGGCCACACAGAGTAAACCCCCCCCCCCAGAGGCAGAGGGGGGGGCAGACGAGGAAGACGCCGCCCTGGCGGCAGAGGGGGTCCGCAGAACCAAGGCGACAGGGATACTATCCCTGGTAAGCCTTTCCAGCACTCCTGAATGGAGGCCCGACTGTCCTGCTCTGGAGGCAGTCGGGGGTCGCTTGGCTTTATACCCACAGGCCTGGCAAACTCTCACCTCAGACTCCTGGGTAAAAAGCATTGTAACCAGAGGATACAAAATACCCCTTATGTCAACTCCACCCCAACACAGAAGGTCTCCAGATGTGCCACCCCGTCTGCAGGCCAAGCAGCAATAGAAATTTCAAAGCTGCTCAAAAAGTGTCATTCAGCCAGTCCCGCGGACCAAAGAGGATCCGAACTTACTCAAGGTTCTTTTTAGTTCCAAAAAAGACAGGGGACTGGAGACCCATTTTGGATCTCAGCAATCTCAATACCTTCGTGAAGAAGGAAAAGTTCCAGATGGTCACGCTTCAATCGATCCTTCCATTTTTACAGAAGGACGACTGGATGTGCTCAATAGATCTCAAGGACGCGTACTACCACATCAAGATGGCCAGACCGTCCAGAGATCACCTGCGCTTCTGGCTGGGAGTCGGTCATTTTCAATTTCGAGCCCTGCCCTTTGGGCTCACCTCAGCCCCCAGGGTATTCACCAAATGCATGGCAGTGGTAGCATCTCACTTGAGAATGTCTAGGATTCCGGGTGTTTCCCTATCTGGGCGACTGGCTCCTCACCGCCACCACCGAGCGTCTCCTCATACAAGCAAGGGACTATACAGTCAACCTTTGTTCCTACCTAGGGATTTCCATAAACTTCAAAAAATCTGTCTTATTGCCCTCACAGCATATTTCATTTATCGGAGCGGACCTAGATACCCGTTTAACATTAGTAAAGCTCCCTCAAGTAAGGGCTTCATCCCTCAAGGAACAGGTTCTTCTGCTGCAATGCAGGAAAGCCCCGGCCAAATTGGTGTTGAAAGTTTTGGGTCTCATGGCAGCGTCCCTCATTGCGATTCCCATGGGAAGGTTGCACATGAGACTCCTCCAATGGCTACTGTTCCCTCAGTGGTCATTCCAACAGTTACCCCTAAAGTACGAGATCCTGATAACGGATTCCTGCAAACGGGACCTCTCATGGTGGATGTCCAGCCAGGACCTCACCATGGGTCGTCCATTTGTTCTACCAAATCCGACAGCCACTATAACCACGGACGCTTCCCTGATAGGGTGGAGGGACTTTTCAGGGAAGAACAGTCCAAGGGGAATGGTCCGACATCGAGTACAACCTGCACATAAATGTTCTAGAAATGAGGGCGGTGTTCCTAGCGTTGCAACACTTTCAAGCCCTCCTACCTCTAGGGACAGTAGCAGTTCAGACAGACAACATGTCTGTAGTCTGGTACATAAACAAACGAGGGGGAACCAAATCTTACCCATTATGCAGAGAGGCCATGAGAATTTGGCAATGGGCAGAGTCCACAGGTCGCTTTCTGATAGCAACGCACATCCCGGGGTCATCCAACGTCATTGCGGACAGGTTGAACAGAGCCATCCTGTTACCTCACGAGTGGTCCCTCAAACTACAAGTGGCGGAGAGAATTTTCCGCAAATGGGGCCAGCCTTGCTGCGATCTATTCGCCTCCCCAATGAATGCCAAATGCAGAAGCTATTTTGCCCTTCTACCCTCTCCAGGGGATGTCCCCAGGACGACTGATACACGATTGGCCCCGGTCTCCTATATGCATTCCGCCTATTCCCTTGATTCCCAGATTTCTCCAGAAAGCCATGAACCTGGAAAGGACAATTATACTCATAGCCCCATTCTGGCCTCGACAGATATGGTTCCCCTTCTTTGAGCCCATCTATCAGAAGAACCTTGGATCCTGGACCCAGTACCAGATCTACTGACGCATTCGTCGGGAGTTCTTCACCCGTCTCTTCTATCCCTCAAACTAGCAGCTTGGCTGCTCCACTTCCCCGCCTAGCCAGGTCTGATCTTCTTTCTCCGGCAGTGCAGCATTTTGGTTGCCTCTCATAAGGCTTCCACCACAAAACTTTACAACAGTAAATGGAAACGCTTTGTGTACTGGGCATCTAATCAACACTTGGATCCCTTGGTTGCTCCTTTACATAAAATACTAGAATTTCTTTCCATTCTTTTCCATGAGGGGGCCTCTACTTCCACATTAAGAGTGCAGTTGGCTGCCATATCCAACTTTCATGTTGGTGAGAATGGTTCTTCTGTCATGTCCCACAGGCTTTGTAAAGCCTTTATGAAAGGTTCTTTCCATCTGCGACCTCCTGTCAGGGATCCTTTATTCCCATGGAATTTAAATTTGTTGTCACAACTAATGTTACCACCTTTCGAACCAGCTTCTTCTTGCCCCCTGAAATTTCTGTCTTGGAAGACTCTCTTTCTTGTAGCGGTTACTTCAGCTCAGAGAGTTTCAGAGCTGCAAGCACTGTCCATTAAACCTCCTTACTTAAATTTTCACCCAGATAGAGTTTCTTTACGAACAAATCCGTCCTTCCTTCCCAAAGTATGCTCTGTCATTAATATTAATCAGTCCATTGAACTCCCACTTTCTTTAAAACCATACCAGTAAGCTGGAATATATGTTACACAAGTTAGATGTCCACAGGCAACTCAGATTTTATTTAGACAGGACTAAAGACTACAGAAAAACAGATCAACTTTTTGTTGCATTTGCAGATAATGTAAAGGGCATGGCAGTTACAAAACGCACTCTTTCTAAATGGCTTTCTGATTGTATAGCCTTTGTGTATTCTAAGTCAAACCAGGCCTTACCCACCAAACCAAAAGGCCATTCTACTAGGTCCGTCTCCACTTCCTTGGCTCATGCAGCTCGCCTACTTTTGGACACGATTTGTGCAGCAGCCACGTGGTCTAAACCACATACTTTCACCACTCATTATAGGGTTGACAAAACCTCCAAAGACAGGACATCCTTTGGTTCCAAGGGTGATGGAGCTAGGGACGCTACCCGTGTGTAAAAACAAACGGCGAGATTGAACACTCTCACATAAAGAAGTTATGTTCTTACCATAACGTTCCATGTGGAGTGTTCATCTCGCCTTTGTTTTTACATTCCCCCCCCCCTTTCCCTCCCTCACGGTTTGGAAGAACGAGTAGGACTAGAGTCTGGTCCACATGTCTTACCTATTCCGGGTATCTTTCTTTACCTCTAGTTGGTTGTCAGTGAGATGGTGTCTCTGAATGTTTTCATTCATAGCAGTTTGTAGCCTGGATACATTAGGATTATTAATTTTTTTCTGGTTTGCTTGCAAACTAGATCTGAGTAATGGCAGGGAGGATTGTGGGATATAGCCTGGTCTCGAGCTTCTCTTAGATGCAGAGCTTTGCTATGCGGCCGACTCGGAGCCGAGGATCGGCTCCGAACCCATGTGTAAAAACAAAGGCGAGATGAACACTCCACATGGAACGTTATGGTAAGAACATAACTTCTTTTTCAAGGTCTGCCCAGCCTTTTTTTGGGATTGGGTGCTCAGGCCTTATCCATCCAGGGTCAGCCCTCTCACGGGCGCCTTCAGACGCACACTGCCCCACTTGGGTACCCATCTCTTCTGAGTCCTCCCCTGAGCCCACCACTGAGGAAGTGCCCTCAGAGGCGAACTTGAAGGGGAGGCACTTAGACTCCCCCAGAGTCCCTCACTGAAGACATGGGTTTTGAGGAGTGAGATGGGTCCCCCAGACTTCTGCCAGAGGAAGTTTCCTTCGGGGCCATCCTGGAAGTCCTCTCACAGAGAGACTACTGGTTTTCCCATCCCCCATCTTTGGAGGAGTCCATGTTCCTGAAGGCATTTGGGATGGGCCCATCTACTATCTGGATTTCCCCCCTTCTGATGAGCTTGTGAACCTCATCGCCTGCAGGGCTTGGAAGGAAATGGAAACTGTGGAACCTTGCCAAAGAAAGAGGATTAAATCCTCCGTCCCCCTCAGAACAGGCCTTTTTGGAGCAAAGGGGTCCCTGTCGATGCCATTGTGGTCGACACTGCTACCATGAAAGAGCTAGCTGAACAGAGCTCCTCGGTCCATCCCCTCAACAGGGAGCCCCTGGTGATTAACTATTTTGGTAAGCATATGTTTGCCTCTGCTACTTTTGATATGAGAGCAACCAGTTACTTGGCCCACTTCACCCAGCTTCAGAGGGATTTGGTTTTGGAGGATACCACTTCCCTGTCAGTTTTCTCAAGAGAGCTTCAAGCAAGTCTCTCTGAGGCTGTCCACTCTCACTTCCTTAGCCATTTCCTCAAGACTGATCTCCAGTACTTGCAGAGGCCACCTCTTGAGCGGCAGACACAGGCATCGTTATCAGGCAATGCCTGGCTTCACCTTTGTGAGTTTGTAGAACCCTTTAAGGTGTCCTTTATGAATGCCCCCCTTTGATGGTTCCACTTTGTTTGGACCAACTTTTAGAGACCTTATCCCACAGTGAGCAGGAAGGCAAGACTCTTTCTGTAGTAGGGATCAGGTTTTCTACACCCCAGAGGTCCTTTTCTAAGCCCTAGAGAGGAGGTAAGAAGCTTTGGTTCTGGAGGAGTCTGGCTTCCTTTCAAGACTCTCCCCAGGAATCCTCTTCCACAGGCCACGGCAGAGGTTACAGTGGTAGATGCCACCCTAGGGGGCAGTGAGGGTCCACAAAATCAGGGCTTCCGAGAACCTTTCTTGCAGAAGCCTTTCAGCTCTCCTGATGTGCTTGCCCGACTGTCCTGCCTTGGAGGCAGTCTGGGGTTGTCTCTCCGTTGACCCACTAGGCTGAACAAGTCTCTTCTCTGATTAGTGGGTGCAAAAAGTCATTTCCAGGAATTACTCTGTTCCCTTCTCCCAGCCCCATCCAACTCAGATTTCTCCCAGATGTACCACTCCGCTAAAGGGAGTTGACATATCTCAAGGTGCAAGACCACCTTCAAAAATGAGCTGTTAAAGAGGTCCCAACAGGATGACTAGGGTCCGGAACTTGCTCTTCTTTTTGGTGCCAAAAAAGACCGGGGACCTGCATCTAATTCTAGACCTCCGTGAGCTAAACTTTTCTGTCAAGAAGTCCAAGTTCCAGATGGTTACTGTACAGTTTATTCTGCATCTCTTGCGCAAGGACAATTGGATGTGCTCAGTGGATCTCAAGGATGCGTACTATCCTATAAAGATAGACAGGTGCTCTAGGAGACGTTTACGCTTTTAGCTAGTGGCCAATCATTATCAGTTCAGAGCCCTGCCTTTTGTACTCACCACAGCCCCCTGGGTGTTTACCAAATGTATGGCAGTGGTGGCAGCTCATCTCCGGCTGCAGAGTTTCCAGTTTTTTCTATACCTGGACGATTGGCTCCTCGCGGCTCCCATAAGGCATCAACTAACTCTGACCACCAAGTATGTCTTCAGGCTTTTCCAGCATTTAGATATCGCAATGAACCTGCCCAAGTCAAATCTTGTTCCAAGCCAAAACCTGGAATTCATAGGAGTCCAGTTGGACACTATCAAAGACTTGTAGCACTGCCTACCCGAAGGGTCCAGCTGATTCAGGATCAAGTTTCTCTTTTGTTGAATCTAACACACCTGCCTAGTCATTTGATTGTCAAAGCACTAGGCTGTACTGTGGCTGCCATTTAGGTGGTGCCACACGCCAGGTATCATATGCGATTTCTCCAGTGGACCCTGGCAGTGGTCCATTCTGTCTCCGCCCATGTCTGACAAAATTGACACAGGTGTGCAGGAATCATTTGGTGGCTTCAGTCTTGGGTCCCTTTTCTAGGCAGGCCCTTCTTTCTTCCCCCACCCAAGGCCACAGTAACCACAGATGCCTCCCTGTTGGGGTGGGGGGACGTTTTCATGCAGGACAGTTCAAGGCACATGGTCCTCTTTAGAGACCAAATTACACACAAACCTCCTGGAGATGAGAGCAGTTCTTTTAATTTTGCAAGCTGTTCAGGACTGCTTCCCTTTGGGGACCATAGTAATTCAGACGGACAGCATCGGTGTAGTCTGGTATAACAACAAGCAAGGGAGAACGCAGTCTTTTCTGTGCAGAGAGGCCATGAGAGTGTGGGAATGGGCGATGACTTCCAGGCACTTTCTTCTTGTAACTCATATACTCGGGAATTCCAACATGCTGGCCGACAAACTCAGCAGGTCCATCTTGAGTCCTCAGGAGTGGTCCCTGAGTCCATCAGTGGGGAGGCAGATCTCTGACCATTGGAGTTAACTGCTGCAACCTTTTTGCTTCCCTGTCAACTACAAATGCAGCAATTACTTTGCCCTGATTTATCCCATCAGGGGAATCACCCTAGGATGCTCTTGTTCACGATTGGCCACCAGGTCTCCTCTATACTTTCCCTCCTATTCCCCCTAATACCCAAAGTCTTAAAGCTTGTTGCCAGAAGAGCGCTCTCATCATCATTGCCCCTTTCTGGCCTCCTCTGGAATGGTTCTTCTTCCTAAGGTCTCATCTGGGATGTCCACCTTGGATACTGGATCCCATTCTGGATTTCATCTCCCACACCTGGAGTCTTCCACTTCCCAATCTGAGGACCCTTCGTCTAACCACATGGTTTCTCCACTTCCAGTAATCCTGACACAGTCCAGGCTTCCTTCCCCAGTGAGGAACATTATTTTGGCTTCTCAAAAACTGTCTACAAAGAAAGTGTATTCTAGTAAGTGGAAAAGGTTTTCCATTTGGGCCAGACAATGGAATCTAAATCTCTTTTCTGTCCCTATTCCTGATATCGTGCTCTTATCTTTCGTCTTTCAGGATGGGGTGAGTTTCTCTACTGTTAAGCTCCAGTTGGCTGCCTTCTCTAATTTCCATGTCCGCAATGAGCCTACCTTTTTTTCTAAGTTGTGCAAAGCCTTTATGGAAGGAGTTTTCCTTCTTAGGCCTCCTATTAAGGTTCCATCACCTCCATGGGACTTGACTTTGGTGGTGCAGTCTCTAAAACAAAAAAACATTTGTAGGTGCTAGTTCATGTGACATTAAATTCCTGTCCTGAATGCCTGCCTTTTTAGTAGCCATTAGTTTTGCCAAGAGGGTCTCAGAACTGCAGGTTCTATGCATTAAGCCCCCATTTGATTTTTCACAAGGACATGGCGTCTCTTAGAACAAGTCCTTCCTTTCTTCCCAGAGTGGCCTTTGAAACAAATCTTAATCAGATGACTGCTGGTCTTCTTCCCTAGTTATTCTAGTAAAGGAGAATATATTCTTGCATTGTTTTGATGTCCACAGACAATTGCATTTTTATTCGAAAAGAACTAAGAAGTTTAGAAAGTCAGACCAACTTTTTGTGGCTTTCTCCCAAAACAGAAGGGGTCAGGCAATTTCCAAAATAACTACGTCCAAGTGGATTGCTGGTTTTATTTCCTTCATTTATGGTAGTCAGAATTTAGAACTATCCAGGCCAGTTAACTAGGTCTGTTGCTATGTCATCGGCCTTCTTGGCTAGAATTTTCCCTTGCTGAGATCTGTGCTGATGCGAGTTGGTCTAATCCTCATACCTTCATTTTGCACTACAAATTGGATTTGGTATCTAGGAACAGGGCTTCCTTTTGGTTGCTCCGTGCCCTGGCATACATTTCCATGAGGCCACCCAGGGTACATAGTAGCTGGGGACTCTGACCCATCTGTGTTGAATGATGACACAGCATCAGATAAAGTTGTTCATAGGTGTATACTAGGCTAATGGCCTTGGGACCTTTACAAGCCTAGCTCATAGAAGTGCCTCTATCAAGTAGAGCCACTGGAGTGTTCCCCGGGGCAAAGTTTCTATTTCCCATCCACTCAACAAGATCCCTCTTGAAGAGGGCCAGTGAGGTGCTCTGCTTGACATGTATCGGAAGTCTGTTCCAGATCATGGGCAGTCTCTGAGTTATGAGCCTGTCCCTCCAGCATGTTCTGTTAATTGTGGTAATGAGGTTGAGGTCTCTAGAGTGTGTGGTGTGGAGGGCATGGGATTTCTTTAGATGTAGCATTTCTAACAGGGTTGGGTCAGACATGGCTTTGCAAGTCAAGCAGAGATTGCCTCTTAATAGATGATATGAGACTCTGAATAGCTGGAGTTTGAGTCGTCCATGTGGGACATGTGTTTAAGGCCTAGAATCCTCCTTGTGAGGTACTTTTGTGGTCTCTCCAGCTGTTGCAGGTGTCTAGTGCAGTATATGCCAAATGAGGCATTATACTCTGTGATTGATCTAATGAGGGAAGAGTAGAGAGAAATGATGACTTTCTTCCTGGATGCAAATCCCTTGGTAATCATATGTGCCACATAGGACTTTCTGACCACAGTGGCATTGTGGTGGTCGAAGAAAAGGTTGCGGTCTTCCTGTGTCCCCAGATCTCTTCATAGGTTCATACTTTGGTACTAGGCTTTCGGTCCTAGGGGCCTATACCGGCCTAGCCATAACAATTCCATGGCTATTTCTTCCCACACTATTTACTTTCCTGGACCCCTGTCTAGCAGGGCGACTGACGTGATCCCCGGGGTGAATTTCCTTTCTCCCATCCAGTCATCAAGGTTCCTTTTGAAGAGGGCCAGAGGTGCTCTGCTTGACATGTATGGGTAGTCTTTTCCAGAGTCTGGGGAGTCTCTGGGTCAGGAACCTATCACTCCAGCATGTTTTGTTTATTGTGATGACAAGATTTAGATCCCTGGAGCGTGTGGCTCTGAGGGATTTGGATTTCTTTAAGTGTAGCTTGTCCAATAGCTGTGGTTTTGACATGGCCTTGTATGTTAAGCAGAGATCTCCTCTAAGTAGACGATATGTGACAGAGTATAGTTGGAATCTTTTTAGACGGTTAGCACAGGGCATCTGCTTTAGGTGTGTGATTTTTTAGTGAGGTATTTCTGAGGCCTTTCCAGTTGTTGCAGATGTCTTGAGAGGTACATACCAAATGGAATGTTGTATTCTATAATGGGTCTGAGGGATGAGTACAGTGGGACAATGACCTCCATTTTTTTCTGGATGAAAAACCCTTAGTGATGAGGTGTGCCACACAGAAGGATTTCCTAACTGTTGTGGCGATGTGGTTATTGAAGGTGAGACCACTGTCCACCTGTGTCCTTAAATCTCTTATCTCACTTTCGGTGTTTAGTGTACTGCCACCTATGTGATAATTAATGGGTACATGTTTTTTCCCAAAGGGGATAACACTACATTTCTTGGCATTGAGCTTGAGCCTATGGCTCTGGCACCAAGTATTTGTTTCTATAAGGCCCTTTTGTAGAGTATCCACATCATTTGGGGATTCAATAACAGCTCCCAGTTTGCAGTCATCTGCTAACTTTGTTAGCCAGAGTCCCTTAGTGTTGGCCTGTACTTCAGAGAAGTAGATGCCAAACGAGAGGTCCCAGGACTGAACCCTGAGGTACTCCACTTGTCTGGAGCTGGATTTGGAGTCGCCTACTTTTATAGAGTGGGTTCTGTCAGTAAGCCAGTTGGCAACCCATCGAGTGACGTAGGGATTAATGCCCAGCTTAGTAACTTTATCTATGATTCCAGAGTGGGGGATGGTGTCAAAGGCCTTGGCAAGGTCCCGATAGACTGTGTGGACTGCCTTACCCTCTTCCACGGCTCTGGAGACTGATTCTAAGAAGTCAGTAAGGTTTAGGAGACAAGATCGGCCTTTCACGAACCCAAACTGGGTGGGGTCCTGTGTTTTAAGGTTGCCAATGTCTTTGTTTAGTTCCATGATATGTTCCATGTCTTTGTAGATCAGGCTCGTCAGACCGATGGGGCAGTAGTTCCCGGGGTCCAAGGTGGATCGCCTCTTGTGGAGTAGGATAACTGTAGCTGTGTGCCACTCAATGAGCATGAAGCCTGAGGTGAGGGTATGATTAAACATGACACTTAGGTGAGGTGCCAGTTCATTTTGTAGTTCATGTAGTACACAGCCTGGGATGTCATCTGGTCCCATGGATGCTGTATTCTTAGTGTTGGAGAGTGCGTTTTTTTACCTGTGTGGCCATTACCAGAATTTGGCAATCTTTCAGTATTGAGATGGGCCATTTAGGGGGTGAGAGGGGGGTGAAGTTGGCACTGAATCGATCTGCCAGGCTATTGGCAATATCCGTGGGATCAGTATATTTAATGCCATTCTGTTGTAGCTCAGAGCAGATCTGGGCATTGCCATTTAGATTCTTGACATAGTTATAGAATGAATTGTGGTTGTCTTTGGAATCTTTGGCAATTTTATTTTCATAACTAGCTTTGGAGGATTTTGTGAGGGATCTTACTGAGGCTGGTAAGGGAGTTTTTTTGCATCCTGGGATTTTCCTCTTTTCTGCAACAGTTTTTTTCCTTTTGTTGTACAGTTTGTTTATGGCAGGGGACCACTAGATTGGCTTCCTTTTTTTGGCGGAAGCATCTTGGTTCCATTTGGGATGGCATGATTCATGCATGAGTGGATGTGCTCGTACAGTGCCTTAGTGTAGGACTCAGCAGTCAAACTTTCAGTTCCCGTCTGCATGGGTGTCCTGAAGTTTGTAACTTCTGACTTGAGTAGCATGAAGTTGGCTTTGGAGAAGTTTATGGAGGTTTCCTTACTGGTGGTTGGGGGTAGGATGTGGATGTTAAGGGTGATTAGCTTATGGTCTGACCTGACCAACGAGGGGGGTAACCATAGGTGTGGAGCATCGAGTTCCCATGTTGGTAATGACCAGATCTAGGATATTGGAGCACCTGGTGGGGGACTATGGATTTAGTTGATCCAGGGCATTGGAATTTATGAATTCCAAGAACCATTGGGCAAAGGTGTTGGTGCACAAGTAGTTTTCCCAGTTAATGGCAGGGTAGTTGAAATCACCCAGTGTTAGGGTGTTTGGTTGTATATTAATATTTTCCAGTATGTTTAGAAAGATGTAGTGAGAATCTTGGGGTATGGTGGGGGATCTGTAGCAAGCTACAATTTGGATTGCAGTCTTACCTAGTGTTAGTTGCACCTGGAGAATTTCAGACGCATTGTGTTGGGCAACTAACGTGGTAGTGTGAATATCCTTGGTGAATATGAACACTCCTCCACCTTTAGTGTTTCGATCCTGGTTTGGTAGTCGAAAAGTGTGGTAAGAGTTGTAGCCTGGTATTGCAGTTGTGCTCTCTGGAGTCTTGAACCAGGTCTCAGTTACTGCACAGATATTGATGTTCTCCATTTTTAGGAGTGCCTTGAGAGAGTGCATTTTGAGGTTTAGACTTCAAGCATTGAGTAGCATTACCTTCAGATTTTGCATGCTTGTACCTGTTATGGTGGTGGTTTTGTCCTTTGAACTAGGCTTAAAAAAGGCACTATAGGGGTGGCAAGAGACTTGGCCAGTAACATGAATCCCAGGGGCGACAGGTGCAGACCATCTCTGGCAAAGCATTGTGGTCTGTCGATCATGTCATCACAGGCAGACAGATACTGGATCCCCTTTGAATGACACCAGAAGCTTAGCCAATCATTGAAGTCAGTCATTTTGTCCTTATATTGTGGTATCATTCTGGGCAAAGGCAGGATGCTACTCAGGGCTACAGTCATACCTGCCTGGGCCACATGATCCGAGAGCTCTTCCATGTCTCTCGTCATGTAGTCCAGGGGAGGTACGCCTCAAGTCATTCACTCCAACATGGACAATGACAGAGTCATATTTGTACTTGTTGTGGAGTGAGAGTCATATTTGTACATGTGGAGTGACTTGAGTGCATGAGTTATTTCACGGATTCTGGCACCCGACAGGCAGCTCACTGTAATTTTCTCCTTGTTCAGCCTGGTGAGTGGGACATCAGTGTGCCTGACTATAGTCACCTATGACTGAAGTGTTAGGTATGTTGTCTTGCCTTAGGGGCTGTTGCTGGGTGGCACACTGGTGGTGTGAGCCACGTGAAACTTTGGTTTTGATTGGTGTTTGTTTGCGTTTCAGCTTCGGGGGTCCTTGTTGCTTGGGCAGGTTACGGTTAAGGGCCTCCGCATATGTGGATTTAATGTCGCTATGTTTGGGTGTTTGTGTGAGTTTAGAAGGGGCTATGTGCTGCTTGAGGTGTAGTGTGGGTGTTAACCTTCTCCTCTTGACTGTCTAGCACAATCTTGGGTGGAGAGAGTGTTGCTTCCAGTTTGGCTATGTAAGTGCATCTCTCACAGGTTGTAGTGTTGGGTGGTAGGAGGAGAGGGTTGTCTGTGTACATGAGGCAATTGCTGCATTGCCCCAGTGTGCCCAGATTCACCAGGTGGGACCGGCAAAATCAACGAAAGCTGACCCTTGGACATGCCTGGTTTGGTGTTTTTTTTTTTTTTTTTTAAAGTACAGGAGCTGTTTTCCCTTACCTTAGCAAGGTACTTGCAATTATAGACTGTTTAGTGCCTATGATTAATTCATCCTTATTAATAAGGAGAGTTGAGTGCTTGCATCAGTTTAAGGCTTCCTAGTGCTTTCCAGCAGGTATTAGAGCAAGTGCTAGTCACAGGGATGCTTAAAGGTAAGATGAAAGAAATGGTTTATCCTAAACACTGCAGTGTGCACTAGAGAAGTTAGATGTGAAAGTAGGTAACTTAAGTTTTACCTGTCTAAAAAGTTAAGTTTTAGTTGGAGAGCCACTATTTTTAAAACGGCAAGATAGATTGAAAGGGGGTGATCACTTTTGTATTCCGGTACAATGGAATACAGTAGAATGGCAATAAATTTAAATAGTTGAAGGGGAGTGATTTCACAAAATGATAATTTTGTGCTTACTCACACAAGCCAGTGAAAGCAGAGAGGAAATGAGATATATGGTCAAATTAACATAAGAGGCAGACCGCTAGAAAGACGGTGGTATTTAAGAACACTACAGTGACAGGGGGGGGGGGGGGATTTCTGCCTGACTCACAAGAAACAGAGCTGTGGTGTCTTTTGAAGTTTTAGTATGCAGTTAAAAGCAGAACACAAGCAAAACACAAGGTAAAGAAAGCAAATCACAGCACTCAAAATATAAAAAGGCAATAAACCAATACACAATACAACAAATAAAAAGCAAACCAACCTTTCCCTCTCAGCAAAGTGTAGCAGAGTCTGGGTGAGCCTTTCCAATAAAGCTCTGAAATGTTTTCTTATGTCTTCAGTGTTCAGTGGGCTCTCATTGATGTGGTAATTAGTGGGAACTGAGTTTTCCCAAAGGGGATGACTACGCATTTTTTGGCATTAAGCTTAAGGCCATGGTTTTGACACCAGTCATTGGTCTTAGTGAGGCATTTCTGTAGGATGTCTGCATCACTTGGAGAGTTAATAATGGCTCCCAGCTTGCAGTCATCTGTGAATTTGGTCAGCAAGAGTCCCTCTGTTTTGGCCCGGACTTCTGAGAAGTAGATGCCAAACAGGAGAGGACCCAGGACTGATCCCTGTGGGACTCCACTCGTGACTGGTTGGCAGTCTGATTTGGAGTCCGCTACTTTCACACTGTGGGTTTTATCTGTGAGCCAATTTGCAACCCACCTAACGACGATATAGGGGTCAATGCCTAGTTTGCTGAGTTTATCAATAATTCCTGAATTAAGGAATGGTATCAAATGCCTTTTCCAGATCGAGGTAGGCTGTATGAACTGACTTTCATCCACCGCTTTGGTGACGGACTCAAACAGGTTGAGCAGGCATGATCTACCTTTCACAAAACCAAATTGTGTGGGATCTAGAGTTTGGCGATTCCCTATATCTTTGTTAGTTAGGTCCATGATGATATGCTCCAGAGTCTTACATATCAGACTCAGGCTAATGGGGCGATAATTTCCGGGGTCTATAGTCGCCCTTTCTTTATGGAGAAGGATGAGTGTAGCAGTGCACCATTTGGTAGGGACAAAGTCTAAGGTGAGGCTGTGAGTGAACAGAGCACACAGATGTGGTGCCAGTTCACATTGTAATTCATGTAGAACACAGCCAGGGATATTGTCGGGTCCCATGGAAGCTGTATTCTTGACCTTGGACAAGGCAGTTTTAACCTGTGCTGCAGTAATGCTGGGTGCCTGGCATTCTTCCAGTATTAAGATTGGTCCTGGGGTGAGGGTAAACATGGCACTGAATCTGTCACCCAGTATGTTGGCAATATATGTTGGCTCATAGGAAGTAGCATTGTGCAGTAACTCAGTGTAAGTCTGGGTATTGCCATGGAGATTCTTGATATAACTGTAGAAGGCTTTGTGGTTGTTTTTATTGTCTGCCACAGTTCTGCCTTTGGAGGGTTTTATGAGGGATCTCAACTTTTTATTGAGGCTGATAAGGGGATTTTTTCCAGTCTTGGGACTTCACCTTTTTCTGCAATAGTTTCTTCCTTCTGTTGTAGAGTTTATTAATGGCAGGGGATCACCAGACAGGCTTCCTTTTTTTGGAGGAGAGCGTCTTGGTTTTGTAGGGTATGGCTGGTTCCAGGCATTTTCCACCATCCTTTCACCTATTTCACCACCTCCCTCTTAATGCATCTCTAACACTGTTACCCTGCCTCTTCTACCTCTTTCCTTCCTCCATCTCCAGCCACTCTTAATTCTTGGTCTCAGAACAACCTACCTGTCTAGTCTGTCTCCTATACTGTACCTCCCCTACTAGCCATTCTCACTTTCCTTTCTTGTTTCCAAACTCCTATACAACTAGATCCTACCCACTTTAAGTAAGCATCTGCCTAACTACATTTTGCTCTAAGCAGCTTAAATAATATTGTAACTAGTCACATTTTCTTCTGCTAATTGTTTAAAACCTTGTAACAACTCACATACTTGGCTGCCAATTGTTACTTTATTATTTTTATTTATTTTATTTTACATTTATTGACTGAGATGGTCCAAATGGAGCCATGATCATTTTCAGTGGAGGCCCGGGGAGATAAGCTCCAAGTTATCAGATACAATAATACAAGTAAAACAAGAGTACATAAGTAGTATTACCAAAGAATACATAGGCAGACATGAGATGCACCTGGTTATAGTCAGGAGAAAATTAACAAAAAGTTAGGTGGGTTATTCACATTCATGTTGAGCGTTACCCGGGCTTGTTGCAGTGGCAAAGCCAGTTAAATGCCATATGTTTGAGTTTAGTTTTAAATTGTCCTAGGGTGGAGCTCAAAGTAATATCACCTGGAAGTAAGTTCCAGGCTCTGCCTGCAGCATTAGCAAAAGAGGGCATCTCCAACAGCATTGATTTTGATTGTCTGAATTAGAAGTTTGTTCGAGGATCGAAGCAGTCTTGGATTGTTGTGGGGGGGTGATAATATTTTGAAGGGCTGGTGTGTTATCTGGGTTATAGAGGATTTTGTTAGCCATGATCAGCAGGTTATATTGGATGAGACTGGGAAGTTATAGCCACCCAAGCTGTTTTAGGTTGATGCAGTGGTGTGTTTTAAAAGGCATTCCAGTGGCAAACCTGGCGATATGATTGTAACAGGTTGACAGTCTATTTAGTATAGATTTGTTTAGATTGGAGAGAAGGGGGGAGGCGTATAAAAGTGAGTGTAGATGGGAGCGAGCTATAGCCATCTTAGCTAGAGGGGTTAGGAAGGCTTTTATTCTATACAGTTACCCAAGTTTTTTATTGATGATCTTGATTGTTTGATTTACATGTAGGTCAAACTTTAGGTTATTGTCAATAATGACACCTAGTAATTTTGTAGAGGGGTCAGGAGAAATTATTGTCCCATTTTTGCATTTATGGTAAAGGTGAAGGTGGCAGACCTATGAGTTGGAGAGAATAACAGCATTTTAGTTTTATTGGGATTTAGTAACAATCTACGTCCAGAGAGCCAATTTTCTATGGTATTAAAGGTGTACTGGGTAGCGACCCTCAGGTCTGTGGGAGAAGTAGCTGAGCAAATCCGGGTGGAGTCATCAGCGTATTGGATACAGCTGATATTTGGTATGACTGTATGCAAGTCATTAATAAAGATGGAAAACAGTAGGGGCCCTAATATGGAGCCTTGTGGTACTCCCAAGGGTGTTTGGTAATAGATTAGAGAGCTTGTTCTGCCATAGGACAGCCTGTTGTCTTCCATTAAGGTAGGATGTAAACCAAAGAAGGGCTTTTAGTATCAAGGTGTAAAGTTTGCAAGGTGTGAACCAGAAGTTTGTGATCAACCATGTCAAATGCCTTGGAAAGATCCAAGAATAGGGCAGAGGATATGTGATTATTGTTACGGTTATTTATGGTATTGGTAAAAGCCATTAACGCTGAGGTTGTGCTATGGTGTGGACGAAAACCATGCTGGGTATCTGCCATGAGGTGATTTTGGATTAGGTGGTGCATAAATTGATTTTGTATACATTTTTCCATAATCTTTGCAAGTGGAGAAAGTATAGCTATAAGTCTATAATTGGAGAATTCTGTAGAGGAATCTCCTTTTATGTAGTGGGATTACGTAGGATGTTTTCCAGATGGTGGGAGTGTTAGTTTCTGCTATGGTGCGATTGATTAGTATCGATATTGGATAGGCAACGGCATCAGCTGATTTTTGAAGTTACTCAGCGGGGAGATGGTCAGCGGAGAGTGTGGTAGGTTTTAATTTTTTGATCAAGTTACGGATAAGTGATGTGGACACTGGTTGGAAGGAGAACGAGAGTAGGTTTTTTTTAGAGGTAGAAGTATCAGGGGCAGGAGAGCTAGAAGGCAGTTGTCTGGCTAGGGCTTGAATTGTTTCAGGAAAGAAATGGTTAAAACTGTCAAAGACCTCCTCTTGGGGATTTATCAATGGTGGCAGCAGGGATAGGTGTAGCTGTTTTACCAGGGCAGAGTAGATTGTTCAGCCCTGCCCAGAACTTCTGAAGATTGTCCTTGTTGGTTGTCTGTAAATTACAGTAGCATTGTTTTTTGTCCTGTAGAATAAATGTTTTTGTTTCATTCCTAGCATACCTATATTTAACATGATCATGGGGGGCTTTTGTGGAATGCCATTGAGCCCATAGTTTGTTTCTGCTGGTAATTTTTAGTCTGGTCTCTTTAGATAGCCATGGTGCAGTTCTTGCTTTTGTACGTTTTGAGTGGGCAGGTGCATGTAGATCAAGAATTCCAAGAAATTTGTTAAAATAGGCAACTGCCTCCTCTAAGGGTAGGTGTTTTAGCATGGACCAATTACAAGAGCTAAGTTCCAGTTGGAATTTGTCAGGGTCAAAGCTTCTTTTGCTCCTGACTTTTCTGAGTAGGAGTTGTGAGGTAATGGCTTTATCCTTAACTATGTAAGTGAGAAAGATGGTCACTTAGGTCATTGGTGAGGGTACCAGCAGTGTACAGTTGGGGGTTACTATTTACGAGTACCCAGTCGAGGGTACCAGCAGTGTACAGTTGGGGGTTGCTATTTACAAGTACCCAGTCGAGTATGCTATCTTTTTGGTTGGGTTTACCTAGCCTGGTAGGGGTGGTAATGGTTTGTGTAAATGCATGCAAGTTGATGTGGGTAGAAAAGGATTCTTTGGCACAAGAGCCCCAGTCAGTGTTAGTCTCCTAGTATTAGTGTTTCTGGGGGGTAGTGACAAGATAGCCAGTGAAGCATGTTTTCAAGTGTGGCTACATTATTACCTGGGGGAATATACATACAGATGATGTTGATGCTTTTACTTTTGTTAAGTTGCAATCTAGTGGCAATAATCTCCGAGTTATTGATCTGAGGTGGTTGAATAACATCTATGGTCACATTCAACTCAGATTTATAGAGTACAGCCACCCCTCCCCCTTTCCTGGAAGCACGATCCAGCCTGTGTATATTATACCCGGGTGGTAGCACTTCATTGTCAGTAGTGTTAGGTTTTAACCAGGTCTCAGAGAACATCAGGGGAGTAGACCGTCATGAGGGCATGCAGTTTTTGTATCTTATTATTAATGCTGCTAATATTAAGATGACAGACAAGGAGAGAGTTAGTTGGTCTATTGGTTATAGTTTTGTGCCTTGGGTTACAGGTCGAGAGGGTAATTATATCGGTGGTGGAATGGCCTGGATTGGGGTGAATGTCACCACTGAGTATAAGACTAGGCCTATACTCCGTGATAAGCCTCAGGACTTTGTTTAAAAGTTTGTAGTAGTGTCTGGATCTAGAGCTAATGTGTCGGGGGATGGTATGCTGTAAGATTGAAATTGATGTTGAGTTGTACACAGTGTTAATGGTATGGCTAAAACTGAGATATTCTAAAGCTGGGGTGATGGTATATCCAGCAGGGAACTGATGCCCATTAAGCTGTTGGTTTTCATACAAAGTGAGTATATAAGTGGCTAGCAGAATGGGTAGTAAAGAGTAGTATAACATACATATAACTCTGTATAACTGAATTGCCCGAGGAGCTTTTTTTCTCTCCAGGTCTCTGCTTGTAAGATTCTATAGCTGATTGTTACTACTATGTTACTAAAATTTAATAAATTGTTTTCTAGTCCTGAGGAGCTTTTCTCTGCTGAAAATGAGCCAAAAGCTCAGCCAGACTAACCAGGTTAATAAATGTAAAATAAATAAAAAATGTATGTACGTGTTCATACAATGCATTGGTGTATGATTTGGCAGTCATGCATCTATTGTCCATATGCATGGGTGCCATGAAGTTAGCCACCTCTGTTTTAAGAGTCCAAACTCAGCTTTGGAGAAGTTTTTCATGGTGGATACCTTTGCGGGGAGGTGTGAGTGAGATGTGGATTTCCATGGTGATTAGTTTGTGGTCGGATCTAACCATGGAGGTATTGACTATTGGTAAAGAGAAACGGTTGCCCATGTTAGTAGTTACCAGGTCAAGGATGTTGCTTCCTCTAGTGAGGATAAGAATGATCTGGTCCAGGGCATTGGAAGTGATGAATTCCAGGAAGCATTGGACCAGTGCATTGGTGCATGAGTAGTTTTTCCAGTTGATGGAGGGGTCGTTGAAGTCACCTAATATGAGAGTGTTGGGTTGGATTTTAATGGTTTCCAGGGTGCTTAGGAATGTGGAGTGAGAGTCTAGGGACATGATTGGGGACCTGTAGCGCACTACGACTTGAATCGCTGTCTTGCCCAATGTTAGTTGTACCTGGAGTATCTCAGATGCGTTATGCTGGGCTACTAGTCTGGAGGTGTGCATATCCTTTATGAATATGGAGACACCCCCGACTTTGGAACTTCGGTCCATTTTCTGGGGCCAGAAGGTGTGGAATGAGTTGCAGCCTGTTAGTGCAGGTGTACTTTCTGTTGCTTTAAACCAGGTCTCCGTTACAGCACAGATGTTTTCCACTTTGAGGAGTGCTTCAAGCGAGTGCATCTTGAGATTTAGACTTCTAGCATTGAGCAGCTTGACCTTCAGATTACATTTATTTATAGCTGTTATGGTGATAATTTGGTCTTTGGAACACTGGTTAAAAAAAGCACTATATGGGGTGGCAAGAGCCTTAGCCAGTACCCGGAAGCCCAGGGGTGACATATGCAGGCCATCTCTGGCAAAGCATCAAGGTCCGTCAGTTATGTCATCCCAGACAGATACTGGATCTCCTTAGAATGACACCAGAAACTTAGCCAGTTGTTGAAGTCAATCATTTTTTTTTGTACTGTGGTATCAGTCTGGGCGATGGTAGGGTGCTGCTCAGGGCTAGGGTCATACCTGCGTGGGCCACATAATCTTATAGCTCCACTATGTCTCTTCATGTAGTCCAGGGAGGTGCATCTCTAGTCATTCACACTCACATGGACAATGACAGTCATACTTGTACTTGTGGAATGATCTGAGTGCGTGTGTTGTCTGATTCTGGCACCTGTTAGACAGCGGACTGTTATCTTCTCCTTATTCAGCCTAGTGAGTGGGACATTGGTGTGCCTCACTATTGAGTCACCTATGATTATTGTATTTGGCAAGCTGTTTTGCCTTAAGGGCACACTGTGTAGGTGGGTTATGTGTCTCTTGCTATGTTGTGGTCGATTGTGTTGCTCCCTTGGAGGTCTCTGCTGTTTGGGTAGATTTCTATTGAGAGCCTCCGCGAAGCTGGGTGTGTGGTTTGTGTTTTTATGTGAGAGCTGTGATGGTGGGTGTTCTGGAGGGCTGTGTTCCATGTGGTGTGATGCAGGTGTTGGACCTTCTCGTTACTAGTTATTCTGGTCTTGGCTGGAGAGAGCATGGCTTCCAATTTGGAGATAAGTGCATCTCTCAAGTCTGAGTGTTGGGCGGTAAGAGGAGCGGGTTTTCTGTGTACATGAGGCAGTTGCTACACTGCCTCAGAATGCCCAAGTTCACCACGTTAATAGGAGAAAGCACAGGAAACTGACCTTTACACATGCCAGGAGGGATGGTCATCATTACCAAGTACTGGAGCCGTTTCCGTATAGGACATCTAGTGCTGATAGCACTTGTGTGCTACAATAATTGCTACAAAAAGCCTGATGAAGTGCTAGGGGAGTAAGCTAATTAAAGTGCAAGAGAGAAGAGAAAGTTGAATGGGATAGAAAAAACTCTCCAAACGGCCACTAAACTAAAATTTTAGAGCCAGAAGCCACTCCTCTTGTGGTAGATAGGCTACCTAGTGCTTACCTCTCCCACTGATGAGCTGGAAGGCTTCCCTCTAACGCAGAAAGGTCTGGGGAACTCTAAAACTTACAAAATAGTCCTGGATACAGCATATCTGTAGCTGCACTACTCTAGTAACAGGAAAGGCGGAAAACAAGCTTAGAACTTTTTTCCCCCCAGGAAAAAAAGTTAACTTACAGCTGGAATACCTCAAAAAAGGTTTAAACTGTGCAGCTGACACTCTGGATGCTGCAGACCTGTATTTAGACTATGCTACTCAATTTTAAGGCACTTGCCATAAGTTGACATCTGTGCTCTCCAGTGTCGTCATTCCTTACATTCACACCCTCCGTTCCCCCTTCCTTCTGGTAAGTCTGGTGAGGCTGAAGTGGGTTGGATCTGGTGAGAAGCTTTTGACTTCTGTTGCAGATGTTGTTTTTGCATTTCTGCTAATTCAGCAAACTCGATCTGAGGGTTAAAGGGTAGCAAGTAATTATAGGAAGGGGAGGAGCTTAAGCTCTGGATCTGTCTGCAAAATAAATGGCTTGGATCAGAGGTCGGATCCTAGACCCATCTGTGAGGAATAATGACACTGGATAACACAGATGCCAAGTTATGGCAAGTACATAACACTTTTTTTTTCTTTATGCGTAACCACACACACACACACACACACACACACACACACAGACACCCCGAAGGTCCTGTTCAAAATTCAGTAGGGCAAACCCAAAATCTTGCTGGTGACTCCCTTTTGGCCAAAGCATCATGGTTCCCTCTTCTGCATTAGCCAAGGGCAGTCATCACATGTTACCTCAGGATGGACCTTCTCACACAGGACAAATGATCTCTCATCCATCCCCACCTGTTGACTCTGTGGGTGGTAGGATTTTGATTCCTTTCAGAGATCTTTTTTTTTTTCTGAGGACATGCTTAGGGTTCTGCAGGAGGCCAGAAAACCAAACACTAGGAAATTCTACTTATCTAAGTGGAAGAGGCTTTTTTCTGTCTAGTGTCTTTCACATAACTTGGATGCATTGATTGTGGATGTTCCACTGATTGTGTGATTTGCTCAGTACTGATTAGCCTGTTCTTCTGCTAAGGCCCACTTGTCAGCTATTTCTGCTTGTCTGCCTTTGTCTTCCTTTAGCTTCTAGGTTTGAGGCTAAATAATTCTTTAAAGGCTTCCTAAATACTAGACCTCCCAGGAAGCCTGTTCTTCCTCCTTGGGATCTTAATTTTGTTTTGGAAAAATTGGCTCCTTTTGAGCCTGCAGCTACAGTTTCCTTGCAGTATTGCTCTTGGCAGACTGGTTTGTTAGCTTTGACTTCAGCCAGATGGGTGTGTGAACTTCATGCCCTTAAGGCTTCTCCTTCCTTGGTTTTCCAGAAGGACAGGGTGTCCTTGGGTACTAACCCTCCCTTCATTTATGTCCAAAGTTGTAAATTGTCACTTAATCCATTCATTTGCCCACCTTTTTCCTTCTCAATAATCTTGTAGTGAAAAGGTACTACACACCTTGGATGTACAGACAGCTTAGATTTTATTTGGATAAAACCAAGGCTATCGGGAAATCTGATCAGCTTTTTATTTTTCATCCCAGGTCTTTGGGATTGCTTGGTTCCAGGCAAACTATTGCCTCTTAGATTTCTAAGGCAATTGCTTTTTATGTTTCTCGTGGTAAGAGCCTTCTTTTTTCTGTTAAGGGCCTTCTACTTCTTTCTTCAAGGGTTTGGATACTAATTTTATTCTTGGAGCAGCTACCTGGACTCCTGTACATACCTTCACCAAACACTACAAGTTAGATGGAATCTCCAGAGCTTGAGCTAGTTTTTCTAGGGTCATTCTTCATGGCTTTCTAGAGAGCTCTAATGCCCCTTCCTCCTCCCAGGTTTATTCATGAGCTGTGGTACTCTCTCTCTCTGTCCCGATGTTCATCGTGCATACAGCTGCAGTCATAACAGATGGGTTCTCCTGCCGTCAGGCGGGTCCTCGGTCGGCCGAATTCCAAAGTCTAGGTCCGGCGTCGGTTGTCGTCTCTTTCCTGACGTCAGTGCGACAGGGGTATATAAGACACAGCCGACGCCATTTTCTTCAGTCTTTTTTGCCGCGCGGTGCCCAAAGCAGAAGCAGTTCGCAAGTGCCGGTCGGCCAGCTCCTGAAATTACAAATGTTTGGAAACCGAAGTCTTCTTTAAAGCTAAGTACCCCGTTGGGGAAACTTTTCTTGCCTCAGACCGATGTCAGACAGTTAACAATTGTATTTCTTGTGGGAAGCAAATACTGCATAAGGATTTCCATTCCCTCTGTATACCTTGTTTAGGCCCAGACCACGACGTCTCGGGCTGTCGCTTTTGCACTACTTTCAATAAATGCACTATTAAGCGTCGGGCGGAGTTCGCCCAACACTTTTTTGGTAAAGCTTTTGATTATAAAATGTCGTCGGACTCAGACTACCATTTTGTCCAAAAAACGCAAGGACAAAGACCGACACGCGAGGTCCGCGATCTCCACCGACACCACGCCAAAACCGGCTACACGTGGTCCGGTTCTCAGCGAGCGCCTCGCAGCCCCTGACTACCGGCGACACTTCTCTGGCGGTGTCTTCTGTAACCGAGACCGCAGGTGCCTCGGCCCATACCCAGACTACAGCTACCGAAGCCACTGTGAGTGTTGAGCCTCCTAATGTGGACAGGTCCACTTCCACCCATGGTGTCTTTAGACCCTCATCTTCCTTTTCCATAAAGGCCTTTACTAAGTCCAAATCAGCCATGCATCCCAAGAGGCCTGTTGCACAGGGCCCATCTCCAGGCCCCATGCCTAAAAAGCAGATGCTAAAAATGGCTGAGGATTTAATTACTCTTATCAGGGGTTCCCAACCCCCTCCGGACAAGAGACCCAGAGTGGAGGAATATTCTCCCTCTTCTGACCAGTGCTCCATTATTTCAGAACATTCTGATGAAGAGCAACACTCGTACTCCCCTTTTGAAGATTCTGATGCAGAGCAGTCCATTCCTTCTGTATCTCCCCCAGAGGATTTTTCTTTTGGGGAAACCTTGCATACCTTGAGGGAACACTTCCATTGGGAAGGCCAAGACTTTTCTGATTCCAAGAAAAGACGTAGGGAATTTCTTCTGCTACCTCAGCACAGACCTTTGGCGATACCTCCTGTCTTGGACATACTTGATGATGTTTACTCGGAGGCTTGCCTTAATCCGGATTCCCTGCCTCCTGCCCCAGTCAAGCCTGATAGGTACTACAGAGCTCCTAACTCTCATGAATTTCTTTACAAAAGCCATAATGTTGACCCTGAAACCATTTCTCAAGGCCCCAAGGGAATGAAGGCCTCTACTGCTAAGAATCCACTACCTTCCGAAAGAGAGTCTAGATCCTTAGAAAGGTGGGGAAAAAAGGTATATACCTCGTCCACCCTAGCCATGAGGGCCTTAAATTGTCAGTTCCATATGCTTAAATATCAGCAGTTTCTGTTATCACAATTAAGGAATAAAATGTCACAACCTGAACAACCAGATTTGAAGGAGTTGCAGGATATGATGCATAGTGCAGAACAAGTGGGTAAACGCACTTTACAATGTGGCTATGATGCTCTAGAGGCCTCAAGTAGAGCTGCTGTTACAGGATCAGTCATTCGTAGGCATGCCTGGCTTAGGGAACAAACCTTGCCTGATCATGTTAAAGCTAAACTACTAGATGCTCCTTTACAAAAAGATGTATTTGGTACTAATGCTGAGGAGATACTACGGAAAATGGAAGAAAAAGCTAAATCTATGCAAACTGTCAAAGCTTTCCTACAGGTTCAACCACCACGTTTTAGCAGAAATTGGCCTTCAAAAAACTGGTCCTTTCCAGCCACGGACAAGCCCCAAAGAGGTAGATACAGGCGCACAAGGGGCAGAGGACAATCTCAAGGATCATATAGAGGCAGACAATGGCAAACTCCAGCACCAAGAGGTGGCGAAGACAGTACACAACAATACAGGAAACAAACCCAATGACTTTCCCCTTTTCATGCCAAGCAAGTCTCAGCTGGCAGCACCCTTGGGAGGAAAGCTGGCATTATTTACAAAAAAATTGGCATATCACAACAGACAAATGGATCCTGGACATTATAAACAGAGGCTACAGATTTCATTTTCACACTCTTCCAAAAATGAGAGGCATGCCAAACCTGCCACACAATCAAAGGGCAGAGGCTCAAATACAAATTTCAAAGCTCATGAGGTACCTACTCACGAACAAGGTCAAGGTTTTTATTCCAGACTATTCCTGGTACCAAGGAAAGGAACCGACTGGAGACCCATTTTGGACTTATCCATCTTAAACACATTTCTGCTCGTACCAAAATTCAAGATGCTCACCTTACAGCAGCTTCTTCCCATACTGGGCAAGGAGTCTTGGCTGGTAACATTGGACCTCAAGGAGGCATACCTGCATGTCCCAATCAGACAAAGCTACAGAAGATACCTCAGATTTCTTGCAGGTTCAATCCACTGTCAATTCTCTGCATTGCCCTTTGGCTTATCTACTGCGCCCAGAGTATTCACGAAATGCCTGGCATCAGTAATTGCCTACTGCAGACTTCAAGGGATACAAATTTACCCTTATTTGGACGATTGCCTGATCCAAGCGGACAGCAAACACATACTTCTGGAACATCTGGCTTATGTAACATGGTTATTGAATTCTCTGGGATACACAGTCAACAAAGAGAAATCCAGGCTAACACCATCTCAGAAAATAACTTTCCTGGGTGCCAACTTGGACACAAACACCCAGATGGCCTATCTTACGCCAGAAAAACAGGGGCAATTAACTCAGTACTTCAAAATACTAGCAAGTTGTACCAGGCTAACTGCAAGGAAAATCCTGCAGGCTCTGGGCTTCATGGCATCTTGCATTCTTCTAATCCCATGTGCAAAGTTGCATATGAGGAAACTTCAATGGTGCCTAAAAAACCTTTGGTCTCAACACAGCCACAGTTTGGAAACAATAATACCAATAATTCCATGTTTGCAAAAGGAATTTCTATGGTGGGCCCAAGCATGCCAAACAAACACAGGTCTACCATTCTGCAAGCCTCAAGCAAATCAAGTCATCACAACAGACGCCTCAGACTACGCCTGGGGGGCACACATGACAGACAGGTGCATTCAGGGCAAATGGTCCCAAAAGGAAATGCACCTTCACATCAATCAAAAGGAATTGCAAGCAGTGATAAATGCAATTACAGCTTTCAAGGACCTCCTGCATCCAGGGCAATTATTGATAAGAACAGACAACACCACAGTAATGTGGTACATAAACAAACAAGGAGGAACACATTCATACCCCCTGTGCAGGCTAGCCATGTCACTTTGGAACTTGGCTCTGGAATGGCAAATCGAACTTCAAGCACAGTACCTGCCAGGATTGGAAAACACGCTGGCAGACCATCTAAGCAGAAATATGACAGACCCACACGAATGGAAGTTGCATCCTCAAGTCTTTACAAAGATAATCCAAGCATGGGGAAGGCCAGACATAGATCTCTTTGCCACCCACAGGAATCATCAATTGACAAAGTTCTGCTCAAGGACCTTCCATCCAAAGGCCTGGAGAGTGGACGCCCTTTCTTTCAGTTGGGCAGCACGGACAGTTTACGCCTTCCCACCTTTGCCTCTTCTGCCCAAGGTGCTCTTGAAAGCAAGAGCAGACAGACCGAAGATGATACTGATTGCTCCAGACTGGCCAAGACAACACTGGTACCCACTCCTGAGGAGCCTAACACATACTCCTCCCTGGACCCTACCTCTAATGCCTCTTCTACTGACTCAGCACAGCTACAAAACTCTTCACAGTCAGCTGAAAACACTCAATCTGGCTGCATGGAAAATTCCTTAACACCACAACAGACCCTACTCCCCAAAGAGGTGCAGGATGTCATTTTGGAGGCCAGAAGGCCATCTACTAGAAAGGCTTACTCATAAAATGGAAACGGTTTTGCTTGGAATGAGAAAAAAGGCCAGGATCCTAGAAAACTGAATTTGCCTCAGATATTACAGTATCTAGCTGAGCTGTTGAACAGTGGACTTTCATTTTCCTCCATCAAAATTCATGCCTCAGCCATTTCTGCAGAATACAACACTGATCCACCCTTATTCTCTCACCCACTCTTAAGACAGTTCCTCAGAGGGGCTAAGAATATAAGTCCTCCAAGGAAACAACCAATACCAGCCTGGGATCTTAATTACATTCTAGAAAAATTAACATTGCCTCCCTTTGAACCAGCTGCCTCAACAGATTTGCAATACTTGTCCTGGAAAACAGCTTTCCTTCTGGCCATTACCTCAGCTCGTAGGGTTTCGGAACTACAAGCCCTCATGGCTGTGCAGCCCTTTCTCATCTTCCATCAGGACAGGGTTTCCCTACGAACCAACCCGTCATTTATGCCTAAGGTAGTATCCAGGGTAGCTTTAAATCAGGCCATACACTTACCTACCTTTTACCCCAATCCTCAAAACAAAGGGGAAAGGCTGCTACATTCCTTAGACATCCATAGACAGCTACGTTACTATTTGGACAGAACAAAGCCTTTCAGGAAATCAGAACAACTCTGTGTCCTATGCTGTAGGATCTCAAGGGAAGCCAATTTCCAAGCAGACAATTTCGAAATGGATAGGCCACTGCATACGATTTTGTTACTCCTTTCATGGTAAATCTGTACCTGCAGGCATCAGATCCCACTCCACAAGGGCCACAGCTACCTCTGCAGCCTTCCTCAGAGGAGTCCCTACCAAAGATATTTTGGAGGCAGCCACTTGTTCTGTGCATACCTTCACTAAACACTACCACCTAACTTTATACTCCCAAGACTAGAGCAGGCTTTGCTACTGCTGTGTTGCAGGGCATTCTGGCTCCTCCCATTTCCACCTAGTGCCTACCACCCTGTGCGTAGCTTTGGGATTCTACCCATCTGTTATGACTGCAGCTGTATGCACGATGAACATAGTACAGTTTTGTACCTACCATAAATGTAGATGTTTGAGTGCTAATACAGCTGCAGTCCAGGTTTCCCTCCCTCCTTCCCCTCTGGGTACAGACCTAGTGGCTAACTCCTCATCTTACAACTTGATTGGGTTATCCTTCTATGGTGTATTTGCTTGCAACTCCTGATTTTTGATTATATTGTAATGCATGATTATATATTATATATATATATATATATATATCTATATATATTTTTTTTTTATATATATATTGCCTTCCTTCTGGGGGCACCTGACATCTGGGGCAAGAAAGACTGAAGAAAATGGCGTCGGCTATGTCTTGTATACCCCTGTCGCACTGACGTCAGGAAAGAAAGCGACAACAACCGACGCCGGACCTAGACTTGGAATTCGGCCGACCGAGGACCCGCCTGACGGCAGGAGAACCCATCTGTTATGACTGCAGCTGTATTAGCACTCGAACATCTACATTTATGGTAGGTACAAAACTGTACTTTATGAATACTGCAACAGCAGAATAGAAGAACATAGTATAGTTGTGTAAAATCTTACTATAATGATAGATGTCTTCTTCACTGTTGCAGTATTCTATCCCTCCCTCCTTAACCCCCTGGGTATTGTTTTTTTATGGGTGTATGATTCACCTCTCTGTTTTCTTGGACTAACATTCCTTCTGAGGATAGTACATGCGGATGTCGCATGTATGCCGTATGTATGCAGGGAGGATACTTGCGATGTCCCACGTACTTGTAGCAAAAGGCTTTTCTATACTGGCTGGATGTCAGGTCGCCCTTGGCAGGGAATCCTTGTATTGCAACAGTGAAGAAAAGGAGATCTATTGCTTGTGTAAGATTTTACACAACTGTACTTTTCTACTCTGTTCTCTGTCAGCTCTGACCCTTTCAGATCTGTTGGAGTCTAGGAGCTGAACCATCGGCATTGACTCCAACAGGGTAGGATCAGACCCCCCCCCCCCCCCCCAGGTGAAACAGGTTGACTTGATGGTTAAAGTGTGTACCTTACAGGCACAAGGTGCAAGGTTTGATTCTCGTATGGATTAATTGGCTAGGCTTAAATGGCCCACAAGGGCAGTTAGCCTAATACTAATCTATGAACTTATCTTGAACCTTTCCTCCTCCGAGGAGAATCCGTGCTTGATAGTTTGGCTCCTGTGTCAGCCTCAGATCCCAGCCAGATGGCATCTAGGGAATGAGCCACCTTCAGGAGTTTGGTCTGTCAACCTAGAGAGATGTCTAACCCCTCAGAATCTGATCCATTCCTCCCCCATAGCATTTCCCAGGGTATGCAGTCTGCATTTGTCCTTCTGGGACAGCCAGTTTCCAGAAGCCTTGAGTCAGTTCTCCCGGCAGAGGCTGTCTGCTTCTAAGTCCTGTCCTGACCAACCTATAGATAAGGTAGACCGGAAGCACAAGTGCAAAAGGAGGCACTTTGGTTCTCCTGAAGAATCCCCTACGACTGACACCGAGTTGATTGAGGGAGATCTTGTTTGGAGAGATTCTCGAACTTCTCAGACACAAAGGAAATTTGTCTTCCAAAGTGCCTTTTCAGTTTACCTTGAGATTTTTGGTTCTGTTCCATCTACTTCCTGGATGCTTTCTAATAGCAACACACATCCTGCGAAGATTGAGTAGGTCTGTTCTACTCCCTTGTGTGGTCCCCTCAATCCTTTAGTAATGAAGGAGATTTTCAGCCGCTTAGAGATTACCTTGTTGCAACCTCTCTGCATCTTCCCACATCAAATGTAACAAGCTCTTCCCTCTAACTCCCTGAGAGTGGGAGTCACCTGGGAATGGTGTAGCACACCCTTTGTCCCAGGTACTCCTTTATGCTTTTCCTCTGATGCCCCTAATTCCAGAGATTCTACAGAAAGCATCTGAGATGAAGGTTAGTCATCCTTATAGCTCCTAATTGACCTCAAGTTTAGAGGCCAGAGGAAAGGAAATTAGTCCACCCTCTGTGGGTTCTAAGCTTGGACTTGAATCTTCTTACCCATCAGGGTTGCTTCACCCAAACATTCTCTCTGACTGCATGGTTTTGCCAGTTCTAGTGATGGTTTGACAGTCTAGGTTTCATTTTCAGTTGTCCACATTTTGTCCTCTTCCAAGATTCCCTCCACTAGGAAAATTTACAAGAGCAAATGGAAAAGATTTTCTATTTGGGTGTTTGAAAATAATATTGACCCTTTCTTTGTTCTTCCTCCAGCAATTTTGGATTTACTTGTCCATCCTTTTCATTGTGGAGCCAGCTACCCCCAACATCAAATTTCAGTTAGCTGCGATATTCTCTTTCCATGTGGGTGAAAATCACACACCCATGGATATCTTGTATTATCCAAGGCTTTTCTTTGAGGAAATTTCCTTCTCTGCCACAGCTTAGAGACCCAGTTCCTACCTGAAACATTATTATTTTACTACCAGCTTTGACTGGCCTAACATTCGAACCTGCTGCTAGAGTTGACCTAAAGTTGTCATGGAACACCTTATTTCTGGTTGCTATTAATCCTGTCAGGAGAATTTCTGAGCTGAACGCACTTTCCCCAAAACCTCTGTACCTAATTTTTCACAAAGGCATTGTGTTCCTGAAAACCAACCCCGTATTTTCTTCCTAAGGTGGTTTCAGAATCCCCTACTAATCAGTCTATAAGTCTTCTAGCATTTCCAATTTTTAGAACAGAGGTGAGTATACTTTGCATCTAATGGATGTTAATCATTTTTTACTTGCATAGGACTAAACCTTTCAGAAAACCTGGCCAATTATTTGTATCCTATTCTACAGCTAAATTGGGAAAAACAGTATTCAAAATCACCTTCACACACTGGTTGTCGCAGTTCATATCATCATATGTCTATCGAGAAAGATGCTTGTCACTTCTTTCAGTCCCAAAAAAAATCATTCCACTAGAACTGTGGCTTTGTCTACAGCTGTCTTTACTAGTGTACCAATTGACATTTGTGCTGCAGCTACCTGGTCCGAAGTACATACATTCATCTCACATTACAAACTGGATATCTGATCCAGGTCTAGAGCCTCCTTTGGTTTAGCTGTGCTCCAAAATATCCTTCCATAAGACCACCCAAGTAAAAAAAAAAAACAAAAAAAAAAAAACAAACAGCTGTGTACTTTGTCCGGTACATTTAAGGAACAGATAGAAAAGAGAACATCAGGTACAAATGTTATGTACTCACCTCAGTAATAGATCTGTGTAGTCTGTTTCCATCCATCCTCAACTACCCAACCACCATCCCCTTCTTTTTTTGCATGTGCAGTTTCTCGCGTTATTCCAGGATGGCTGTAGCTGAACTTGCTTTGGATGTTCTTTCTCTCTCCTAAATTTCTTTTCCATTGTCTATTTTTGTCTGATTCAACATGTGGAATGTCTGATCTGGTTGGATCCAACCTCAGTGCCTTATACCAGAGTATTGGACCCGAGAGGTCTGACTGCTTCCCTACCCACAATTCCCCTGTCCTACCTTGGATCTCGTCTGCTGCCTGTCCAACCAGACATGTTTACTGAGAGCCTCATACTGTTTTTCACAATAAGTGAAGATTTTTAACCCATTTCCTCTTCTCTCTCTAGCTTAACAGTTGAATTTTTTTGTTCATTTAATATTTAGTTTCATCACCTAGTAACAGGGTTATTGGGCTACTTAATAGTGTAAGCTTAGACTTTTCTAGATGTTCGTGTTACACTGCTGCAGTCCTTGCACTTGGGTTATCCTGCCGTCAGGCGGTACCCCAGTCGGCCTGAGTTCCAAAGTCTTGGTCCGGCGTCGGTTACTGTCGCTTCCTCCCTGACGTCAATGCGACAGGGGTATACAAGATGCAGCTGACGCCATTTTCTTCAGTCTTTTCTTGCCATGCGCCCAAAGCAAAAGCATTTCGCAAGTGCCGGTCGACCGACTCCTGAGATTTTTATTCCGAATCCAGAACCGAAGTCTTCTACAAAGCTAAGTACCCCGTTGGGAAACTTTTTCTTGCCTCAGACCAATGTCAGTAAAAGTTAATAACTGTGTTTTGTGGGAAGCAAATACCTCATAAGGATTTCCATTCCTATTGTATCCCATGCCTAGGCCCAGACCACGACGTTACTGGTTGTCGGTTTTGTGCTAGGTTTAACAAGCGCACTATTAAACGTCTGTTTGATTTTGCCCGACATTATTTTGACAGAAAATTCAATTACACCATGCTGTCGGAACTTCCGACGACCGGAATACATAAAAAGCGCAAAGACAAGGATAGGCATCCGAGGCCCAAAACTGACAAAGCCTCTTCTAGGCCAGTCGCCGGTTCTCCGGTTTTCAGCGAGGCACTTCACAGCCCCTGACTACCGCTTCTACAGAACCACAGGCCGCCACCGACTCCTACGTGAAGATGGCTGGCCCTTCGGACGCTCAAGTTTTTCAGCCTACCGAAACTAATCCTTCAGAGGGATCTGGAGTAGTTGAACAGCCCGCAGCTTCAGAGGGTGTTTTTAGACCTACTTAGTTAAGCATTAAACACTCTGCTAAGTCTAAACCTTCTCTAAAAACAAAGAAACAAATTCAGCATTCTCCAGGACAGGCCTCCATGCCTAAGAAACAAATGCTCAAAATGGCCGAAGACCTAATCACTCTGATCAGGGGGTCCCATCCCTCTCCTATTAAAAGGCCTAGACAGGATGCAGACTATGACTCATCCGACCAGGTTGTCCATCTCGTCAGATTCATCCTCAGACCTAGGATATTCTCTACCCACTTATGAGGATTCTGATGCTGAGGAATCCATTCCATCAGCCTCTCCGCCTGAGAACTACTCCTTTGGGGAAACCATATATACCATAAGGGAGCATTTCCATTGGGAAGGCCAGAATTACTCAGAATCCAAGAAAAGGTTCAGAGACTTCCTTTTATTACCTCAACACAGACCCCTTGCTATTCCGCCAGTGTTAGATATTGTGGATGATGTGTATACTGAATCCAGCTTAAATCCTGATTCTTTACCTCCAGCCCCAGTTAAGCCTGACAGATACTACAGAGTCCATGACTCTCAAAAGTTTCTTTATAAAAGCCCCGTTGCTGACCCTGAAACTATTCCTCAGGGACCCAAAGGGGTTAAGGCCTCATCAGCAAAGAATCCAGTTCCCTCTGACAGAGATTCTAGAGCATTAGACAGATGGGGGAAGAAAGTATATATGTCTGCAACTTTAGCAATGAGAGCCTTAAATTGCCGGTTTCACATGCTAAAATATCAGCTATTTTTGATGTCTCAGTTGAAACAAAAAATGCTTCCAGATTCAGATCCTCCTAATTTTAAAGAAATGCAGGATTTATTGCATGCAGCTGAACAAGTAGGAAAACATACTTTGCAATGTGGTTTTGATTCTTTAGAGGCCTCCTGTAGAGCAGCAGTTACAGCCTCTGTCATTAGAAGACATGCTTGGTTAAAAGAACATACGTTACCAGATCATGTTAAAGCAAAATTATTGGATGCACCTTTGCAGCAGGATGATGTGTTTGGAGTTGAGGCAGAAGAGGTATTAAAGAAAATGGAGAACAAGGCAAAATCTATGCAAACGGTGAAGGATTTCTTACAGGTTCAGCCTCCTAGATTTAGCAGAAATTGGCCAACAAAGAATTGGTCCTTTCCAGTTAGACAGACCTCAAAGGGGTAGATACAGACGTCCAAGAGGTAGGGGTCAACCACAAGGTCCTTACAGGCCTCTACAATGGGGTGCATCAGGCCAGAAACATGGGGATGACGGGCCCCAACCATATAAAAAGCAGTCCCAATGACTTCCCACTACAGCTGCCAAACAGCTCTCTCTTGGCAGCCCCCTTGGGAGGAAAACTGGCACTTTTCTATCACAATTGGCATATGATCACCAAAGACAAATGGGTTCTCAACATTGTATCTGAAGGTTACATGTTCCACTTTCACACTCTGCCAAGGTTAAAATGAATGCCAAATCTGCCACCAAATCAATGGGCAGAGGCTCAGAAACAAATTACAGCACTCATGGTAATTTGTTACCATGGTACAGCATCTGAGTTGCCTATGATCATAAAAAGTATGGAGAATCCTTTTGCTTCCAGCTTTAGGCACTGGAAAGAAAACCAGGAGATTAGTGACCTGGTTAAGCATAGTCTGACACCAGTTTAGTAATAAAGGAGGGATTAGTTCCCAAGGAAATACCATTCCCATGAAAAATGAAATGGGAAGATTAACCAGTAAGGCCTGCAACTCTGATAAAAGTCTGAAGAATTACTTCGGGTCCACCTCCTGAGCAGACTAAACAGGATACCGCATTAGTATTTTAGTATTAAATTAAGATTCCAAGAAGGAGCCACTCATTTGAAAGGACACTTGAGCAAAATTCCTTTTAAAAGTTGCTTCACAGATGGTAATGCAGAAAGGGGGTTATGCAAGGGTAAACAAGCAGAATCATCTGACAGATGAAGCTTAATGAAAGAAGAAAAAGGCTAGCTGTAACTTGCACAAATACTGAAGAACCACAGGAATATGGGTCTGCAGTGGGTCCTAGTTCTTAGAGCAGCACCAACTAGAAAAGCTCCTCCTTTTCCTAATACATTTTCTAGTACCAGTTGTCTTAGCTTCCTATAATACCTGCTGCACATTTGTAAGTGGAGTAAGGGAAGATTTGGGAAGAATCTGAAGATAGGCAAATGGTCAGTAGAGCATGCATTAGGAAAGGTAGTTAAACATTATTGTCATTAAATTGTGAGATTCTCAGTTCCCAAAGCCAGACAGCAGAGAGGGTAAGATCAGGTTCCCCCTTGTCCATCAATGTAGTACCTTATAGAGAAGAATTAACTGTTAAATAACAATTTCCACAAGAAACTGTGTCTTGGGTTCAAAGTTGATTTATTAAAACTTGCAATGTAAAGACTTTTACAATATGCAAACAAATATGATCGAGTCTGTTATAACTGGGCTTATGCTCTGCTGTCTTAGTTCATCAAGGTATGGAAAAAATGTGAATGCCCTGCAATCCTGTAGCGGGCAGTCACTGAAGCCAGATACTGTACAAGTACCTTGGGACAAGGAAATAGTCAAAAAGGCAAAAAGTTCCTGAAATTGTCTAGCATTGAAAAAAGATTAACATCATTCACATCCAGAGTTACTAAATGGCTGAAAGGGGAGCAGGTTGAATATTGAGACAGATGTGAAGGATTAGAAGAAAGAGATCTAAAGCAGGTCTCCAGGTTCATTTTCTGTTTGGCACCAAAAATATTTTTGACTAGAAACCCTGACCTCTCAAAGTAGGAGCATAGGTTCCATTACTCCTTGGGACAGCATGCAATGCTGAATGGAAGAGAATACTTCATAGAGCTCAAAAACTAAGATTGTGATGCCAAAGAGAAATACCCATAATTCAGGACCAGTGTACAGAGGTGCCAGTATGGGAAGGAAAAACATAATGAGTCGCATAGAAGTTTGTATGCCCATCTTAACAGTTGAGAGGAAAACCTCATGCTCCTAGAACCACCCTGCCATTGCATTCAATAGCCTGCTTAGTGGACCCCCCACCCCTTTTTTCTTTCTTTTTGGAAAATGCTTATTTCACCTTCTGAAAGAGGAACCTGAAATAATTCTGAAAGGAGGGTTGAAATTTCTGGGAAACTCCATGGATCAAAATTTCTCTGTCAGCAAACTTCTTGAGGACTTCTGCTGAGGAAGAACCAAAAAAGCATTAAAAATTCTCATCTTGACATACGGTCCTGAAAATACTGGATTGTGAGGGGTTGGGAGGGTGGCCTAATGGTTAATGTGGTTGCCTTACAAACACAAGGTGCAGGGTTTGAGTCTCACAAGGGATAACTGGCTAGGCTTAAAATGGCTCACAAGGGCAGTTAGCTTAGTACTAATCTATGAACCTATGGACATGAGAGCTATTCAAAAGGTACCACCACAGGAGCAAGGACAAACTCGAGACTCCTTCTGGTTCCCAGAAAGGACACAGCCTGGAGGCCCATTCCAGATCTTTTTTCTCTAAACACTTACTTGGATGTTCCGAAATTCAAAATGTTGACACTACAGCAGCTTCTTCCCATGCTGGGCAAGAAAGCTTGGCTCGTGACCTTGGACCTCAAGGAGGCATACCTGCATGTCCCTGTCAGACAAAACTGCAGAAGATACCTCAGATTAATAGCTGGTTCAATGCACTATCAATTCTCTGCACTGCTCTTTGGCTTATCTACTGTGCCCAGGGTCTTCACAAAGTGCCTGGCACCAGTAATTGCATTTTGCAGACAGAAAGGAATTCAAATTTATCCGTACCTGGACGACTGCCTGATTCAAGCAGAGAGCAAGGACATTCTTCTAAAGCATCTGGCATTTGTAAAAAAGTTAAGTTGCCTAGGGTACACAGTAAACGAAAATAAATCAAAACTAGTGCCCTCACGAGATAATATTCCTGGGTGCCAACTTGAACACACCGGCCCAGATGGCTTATCTCACACCAGACAAGTAAGGACAACTGACTCAATACTTACAATTGATGGCAACAAGGACCCAGCTCCCTGCAAGAAAACTTCTGCAGGCCTTGGGTTACATGGCATCTTGCATACTACTAATTTCATATGCCAGACTGCATATGAGGAAACTACAATGGTACCTAAAGAGTGTCTGGTCTCAACACTGTCAAAGTTTGGAAACAGTTATACCACTAATTCCTTGCCTTCAACAGGAGTTTCGATGGTGGGTTCAAGCTTGTCACCTCAAGGGTCAGCCTTTTACTCAACGCACAGCCAGGCAAACACTGACAACAGATGCATCGGATTATGCAGCACACATGGCAGGAAAATGTATTCAGGGCAAGTGGCCCGCAGAACAAAGGCATCTTCACATCAATCAAAAAGAGATGCTAGCTGTACAAAATGCCCTTGTAGCTTTCAAGGACCTGTTGCATCCAGGACAACTACTACTAAAGACGGACAACACCACAGTTGTGGTACATAAACAAGCAAGGGGGCACTCACTTCTACCCCCTTTGCAGACGAGCCATGACCTTGTGGAACACAGCTCTAAACTATCAAGTTCATCTGCAAGCACAATTCCTGCCAGGAGAGAAAAACACACTGGCAGACTATTTAAGCAAAAACATCATGGATCCCCACGAATGGGAATTGAATCCACAAATATTCAGAATGATAACACAGAAATGGGGGAGCCCGGACATATTTTTATTTGCATCCCCAATGAACTGCCCACTACAGAAATTCTGCACAAGGAGTTACCATCCACAAGCATGGAAAGTGGATGCCCTCTCATTCAGCTGGAAAAACCTACAAGTATACGCTTTCCCACCACTACCTCTCCTTCCAAAGGTACTCGTAAAAGCCAGGCAAGAAGAGCCAAAGATGATCTTGATTGCACCAGACTGGCCACGCCAGCACTGGTACCCAATCTTAAAGAACTTAACACAAGGACCACCCTGGATTTTGCCTCAAATCCCACATCTGCTGACTCAGTGCAACAATCAGATACTTCACAGCCAGCTAAAGACCTTAAACCTAGCGGCATGGAAGATTCCTTAGTCAAGCAAGCAATGCCTCTCTCCAAAGCTGTTATGGATGTCATTCTGGAGGCCAGAAGGCCTAGTACCAGGAAAGCCTGTTCGGATAAATGGAAGAGATTCTGTGCCTGGAACCAGGCTCACAGCCTTGACCCTCTTGTCCCAAACATTCCTCAGATACTACAATATTTAACTGAGATGCTGGACAAAGGCCTCTCCTTTTCATCCATCAAGATCCACGCCTCTGCCATCTCTGCTCATTACAACACGGATCCACCAATTTTCTCTAATCCTTTGCTAAAACAGTACCTCAGAGGGGCTAAAAACATAAGACCGTCCCATAGAGCACCTACTCCAACTTGGGACCTCAACTTTGTGTTGGAAAAATTAGCTTTACCTCCTTTTGAGCCAGCTAACACAGCAGATTTAAAATAGATCTCTTGGAAAACTGCTCTGCTCCTGGCAATAACATCAGCACGAAGAGTTTCAGAATTACAGGCACTAATGGCAGTTGAACCTTTCCTCATTTTCCACCAAGACAGGGTGTCTAAGAACTAACCCTACATTTATGCCAAAGGTGGTATCAAGTGTGGCTCTAAACCAAACTATTCGTTTGCCAACTTTTTATCCAAAACCACAGAATAAAGGGGAGAGACTACTGCATTCTTTGGACATGCACATGGCAGTTATGCTTCTACTTGGACAAAACCAAAGCTTTCAGAAAATCTGAGCAATTATTGGTAGCATATTCTGCAGGAGCACAGGGAAAAGCCATTTCAAAACAGACCATTTCAAAATGGATAGGACACTGTATATGTTTCTGCTATACACACCATGGGAAACCTATACGTAGCAGCATTGGATCTCACTCCACCAGGGCAACAGCCACTTCAACTGCCTACCTCAGAAGAGTACCTACAAAGGATATTTTGGAAGCAGCAACTTGGAGTTCTGTACATAACTTCACCAAGCATTACCATATGCCTGTATACTCTAAATCCAGAGCTGGCTTTGCCACTGCAATGCTGCAGGGCCTTATAGCCACCCCTAATGCCTTGTAGAACCAGCCACCCTACCTCAGCTTTGGGATTCTACCCAAGTGTAATGACTGCAGCAGTGTAACACGATGAACATAGTACAGTTTTGTACCTACCATAAATGTAGATGTTCGAGTGTATACACTGCTGCAGTCCAGGTTACCCTCCCTCCTTCCCCTCTTTCTTGCTGGTACGTCCCTATGTCTTCTACCCTTTACTATCTATGGGGAGTATTTGCTGGTAACTGAAAGCTGCTGTTTGCTTTTCTTATGTATGTTTTATTAGCAATATGAATTGCCTACCTTTTTGGGAGCACCTGACATCTGGGGCAAGAAAGTGAAGAAAATGGCGTTGGCTGCATCTTATATACCCCTGTCGCACTGACGTCAGGGAGGAGGCGACAGCAACAGATGCCGGACCAAGACTTTGGAACTCAGGCCGACTGGGGAACCGCCTGACGGCAGGATAACCCAAGTGTAATGACTGCAGCAGTGTATACACTCGAACATCTACATTTATGGTAGGTACAAAACTGTACTTTACTTCTTGCTGTTCATGGTGTGACAGATTTAGATGTAATTGCAGCATATCTAGTGTTTTATCGTAGTAGATATAACTTGGTTAACTTTATCAAGTCTTCCAACCTTTCTTTCTGATGTCAAAAAAGTTTTGGGATTTAGTGTTCCTCCTGTAGGTGTAATATTCTGCCTGAAGATCTACATTGTGTGTGTGTGTGTGTGTGTGTGTGTGTGTGTGTGTGTGTGTGTGTGTGTGTGTGTGTGTGTGTGTGTGTGTGTGTGTGTGTGTGTGTGTGTGCGCGCGCGCTACTTAGGGCCTTTCCACTTGCAAGACACCTGCAGTATTTGTGCTGCCTTTGGCACAAGAGCTCTCCAGGTAGGAAGGAAAAGCTTATTCTGAAAGGATGTCTTCCTCCTCAGACAGGGTCCAAAATCCCTTCACATTTGAAAGCACCCTCCACCTCTCCTCCTGCTGACAAGGAGAGACTAAAGGAAAAAGAGAGACAGACAGAGATAGACAAGTTGAAGAAAAAGCAGTAGGCGAAAGTCTGAAAAGAGACCAGAAGAACAGATAGAGAAAACTTAGAAATGTATCCTGATCCATATGGTGTTTTGGGTTCTACACCCAAGTTGTTGAGGCAGTCTGATCCTACTGTATCCACGATCCAAACTTTCTCCCTGAAACTTCCTTTTTTCTAGGACCAATCAGCCCCAGTCTTCACTTCCCAGTAATTTAGAAGCTTCCATTGAGACTGATATCAGTAGCTCCTACTTTGTCTGGTTGGTCCACTAGAAGTCTAATCGAGTTGGATGTCGAGTATGGTGAAAAATTTTCCGGGGGCACTGATTCAGCTTGCAGTCCTCCTGCGGGATCAGACCCTTCAACACCAGCCATACTTGTTCTAATGCAGTCTTCCTTTATATTAGCGAACCCCCATACCAGTATCTAATCCAGTAGCCCTGGAGACTTCGGCTTCTTCCCACACTTTCTTGACACCAATGCATTTAGGTAAAGTATAGTCCTGGAACCAGAGCTTCGGCGGCCCCAATGGTGGAGTCTACTCCGAAGTTTTTCAGAGCCATTCTTACCACTAGGAGTTTTTGCCCTGGATAGTTGTGTTCTGAGGTCTTTCAGGGAGCTGTCCACATTTGGAGTCAAAAAGAACAATGGATGTTCATCGTGTTATACTGCTGCAGTCATCACACTTGGGTTATCTGCCGTCAGGCGGTCCCGCAGTCGGCCGAATCCCAAAGTCCTGGTCCGGCATCGGTTGTCTTCGCTTCTTCCCTGACGTCAGTGCAACAGGAGTATAAAAGAGGCAGCAGACGCCATTTTCTTCAGTCTTTCTTGCCGCGCGGTGCCCGAAGCAGAACCAGTTCACAAATGCCAGTCGGCCAGCTCCTGAGATTTTCGAATCGAATTTCAGCCCGAAGTCTTCTTTAAAGCTAAGTACCCTGTTGGGGAAACTTTTCTTGCCTCAGGCCGATGTCAGACAAAGTTAATAATTGTATTTATTGTGGGAAGCAAATACCTCATAAAGATTTTCATTCTTATTGTATTCCTTGCCTAGGCCCAGACCACGACGTCTCGGGTTGTCGGTTTTGTGCTAGGTTCAACAAACGTGCAATCAAGCGTCGGGCAGATTTCGCCCGACATTTTTTTGGCAGCAAATTTAACTATAGCATGTCGTCGGATCTACCGACTTCAACAATGATTAAAAAACGTAAGGCTAAGGACAGGCAGCCAAGACCAGATACCGAGGCCTCAGCAAGGCCTGCCGCTGGTTCTCCGGTTTTCCGCGAGGCGCCTACGCAGCCCATGACTACCGCTGATTTAAAATTCCAACGGCCTCCCAGACCGACTCAGCTGGGCCTCAGGATCCGGTTCCATCTCTCCCCACAGATGCCAACCCTGACGGTGATCCGGAGATTTTGGACAGGCCTTCGGTTTCTGAAGGTGTTTTCAAACCGACTACTATCTCTATAAAGTCTTGTGCTAATCTTAAAACCCCCTTAAAAGTCAGGAAACCGGGTCCACAGATCCCACCACAGGCCCCTATGCCTAAAAAACAGATGCTTAAGATGGCTGAGGATTTAATTACCCTTATCAGGGGTTCCCAACCCCCTCCTGACAAAAGGCCTAGACGGGAGGAAGATTATCCTTCCTCTGACCAAGCATCCATTTCTTCAGCTAACTCTGAGGACCAGGATTACCCCTTCCCTCCTTATGAAGACTCAGATGCTGAGGAGTCCATTCCCTCTGCCCCCCCCCCCCCCCCGAAGACTACTCTTTTGGGGAAACTTCACACACCATGAGGGAACACTTCCACTGGGAAAGCCAAGATTACTCTGACTCTAAGAAAAGACTCCGTGAGTCTCTTCTTCTTCCACAGCATAGACACATTGCAATTCCTCCAGTTTTAGACATTTTGGATGATGATTACACCGAATCTAGTCTAAATCCAGATTCCTTACCTCCTGCACCAGCTAAACCAGACAGATACTATCGAGTTCCTGATGCTCATAAGTTTCTATATAAAAGCCCTGTTGCTGACCCCGAAACCATTTCCCAGGGTCCCAAGGGGGTTAAGACCTCTACTGCTAAGAATCCACTACTTTTTGAAAGAGATTCCAGAGCATTAGAAAGATGGGGGAAGAAAGTGTATACATCTGCCACTTTGGCCACGAGGGCCCTGCCAATTCCACATGCTGAAATACCAGGAGTACTTGATTGCACAGTTAAAGCAGAAAATGATCCCTCAGACAGATCAACCTGATTTCAAAGAGATGCAGGATTTGCTGCATGCAGCAGAACAGGTGGGAAAGCATACCTTACAGTATGGCTTTGATTCTTTGGAAGCCTCATGTAGAGTAGCTGTCACAGGGTCTGTAATACGTAGACATGCTTGGCTAAAAGAGCAAGCCTTACCAGAACATGTCAAAGCGAAGTTATTGGATGCTCTACTGCAGAAAGATGTGCTATTTGGTGTCAAAGCAGAGGAAGTTTTAAAGAAAATGGAAGAAAAGGCAAAATCTATGCAGACAGTTAAAGATTTTTTACAGGTACAACCTCCTCGCTTCAGCAGAAACTGGCCATCAAAAAACTGGTCCTTTCCTGCATCAGACAGACCCCAAAGGGGTAGGTACAGACGCCCAAGGGGCAGAGGCCAGCCACAAGGTTCTTTCAGGCCTAGACAATGGCATACAACAACTCAGAGGTGGAGATGAAAGATCTCAACCCTTCAGGAAACAAACACAATGACTTCCATCTTCACCTGCCAAGCAAAATTGCCCTGGCAGCTCCTTTGGGAGGAAAACTGGCTCTATTTCCACAAAATTGGTGCATCATAACAAAGGACAAATGGGTTCTGGATATTATTACCCGAGGCTACAGATTTCATTTTCACACTTTACCACGAATGAGAGGCATGCCAAATCTGCCTCCAAACCAATGAACAGAGGCACAAACGCAAATTTCAGCTCTCATGGATATGAAAGCAATTCAAAAGGTACCTACAAAGGAGCAAAGTCAAGGTTTTTACTCAAAACTATTTCTAGTACCAAGAAAAGACAAAGCCTGGAGACCCATTTTAGACCTCTCAATTCTAAACACATACCTGGAGGTACCCAAATTCAAAATGCTCACACTATAGTAGCTTCTTCCCATGCTGGGCAAGGAGTCTTGGCTGGTAACGTTGGACCTCAGAGGCATACCTGCATGTCCCTATCAGACAAGATTGCAGAAGATACCTCAGATTTCTGGCAGGTACAACGCATTATCAATTCTCTTCATTGCCCTTTGGCTTATCTACTTCACCCAGAGTATTTACAAAATGCCTGGCATCAGTAATTGCATACTGCAGACAATGAGGAATACAAATTTATCCATATCTGGACTGCCTGATCCAAGCAGACAGCAAGGCCATTCTATTACAGCATCTGGCATTTGTAACAAAGCTGCTCAGTTGCCTGGGGTACACAGTAAACAAACAGAAGTCAAAGCTAATACCCTCACAACAGATAATATTCCTGGGTGCCAGCTTAAGTACAACTGCCCAGATGGCTTACCTCACGCCAGACAAAAACAATTGACTCAATACTTCAAAAAGATGCAACTTTTACCCAGCTCAATGCAAGGAAAATCCTGCAGGCATTGGGGTTCATGGCATCCTGCATTCAACTAATTCCATATGCAAAGCTGCATATGAGGAAATTACAATGGTACCTGAAAAGTGTATGGACTCAACACAGGCACAGCCTCGAAACAAGTATACCTCTCATTCCCAGCCTTCAAAAAGAGTTCCTATGGTGGGCTCAAGCAGGTCAAATAAACAAGGGTTTTCCTTTTGTCTTACCTCCAGCAAACCAAATTATGACAACAGATTCTTCAGACTACGCCTGGGGAGCACACATGGCAGGACAGTGCATACAGGGCAAATGGTCTGCAAAACAAATGCATCTACACATCAACCAAAAGGAGATGCTTGCTGTGCAAAATGCACTGACAGCCTTCAAGGACCTCTTGCATCCAGGACAACTACTACTAAGGACAGACAACACCACAGTTGTGGTACATAAACAAACAGGGAGGAACACACTCCTACCCTTTATGCAGACAGGCAATGACCTTGTGGAACACAGCATTGACTTACCAGGTGCAACTGCAAGCACAATTCCTGCCAGGAAAAGAAAACATATTGGCAGACAAATTAAGCAGAAATATGGCAGATCCTCACGAGTGGAGACTACACCCACAAGTATTTTCAATGATAACTCAAAGGTGGGGACGCCCAGCCATAGATCTATTTGCCTCCCCCAACAAATGCCAACTACAGAAATTTTGCACAAGGACTTATCATTCTCTAGCCTGGAAAGTGGATGCCGTATCATTCAGTTAGACAGCATTGACAGTATGCCTTCCCACCACTACCTCTATTGACCAAAGTATTACTGAAAGTCAGATCAGAGAGACCACAAATGATCCTCATTGCTCCGGACTGGCCACGTCAGCACTGGTACCCATTACTAAGGAACTTGGCTCACAGCCCTCCATGGATCTTACCGCAATTCCCACTTCTGTTGACCCAGCAAAACTCTCAGATCCTTCACAGTCAGCTCAGGACTTTAAATTTAGCTGCATGGAGGATACCTTGAATTATCAATCATCACTTCTCTCAAAGGACATCCTGAATGTCATTTTGGAGGCCAGGAGGCCCAGCACCAGAAAAACTTACTCAGACAAATGGAAAAGATTTTGTGCATGGAACCAGGCTAAAGGCCAAAATCCTTGGACACCAAACATTCCTCAAATCATGCAATACTTAACTGAGAATGCTACACAAAGGCCTTTCTTTCTCATCCATTAAGATTCATGCTTCAGCCATTTCAGCTCAATATAATACGGATCCTCCCATATTCACACACACTCTACTAAGGCAGTTTCTCAGAGGGGCTAAAAATATAAGACCCCCAACGCCAGCTTGGGACCTCAACTTCGTTTTAGAAAAATTAACACTGCCTCCTTTCGAACCAGCATTCTCAGCAGAACTACAATACTTGTCATGGAAAACAGCTCTGTTGCTGGCTATCATCTCAGCACGCAGGGTCTCAGAACTACATGTACTTATGGCAGTGGAACCTTTCATCATTTTCCATCAGGACAGAGTCTCTTTACGAACTAACCCTACCTTTATGCCGACGGTAGTATCCAGTGTGGCTTTGAATCAGACCATTCATTTACCCACCTTTTATCCAAACCCCCAGAATAAAGGAGGCTCCTTCACTCTTTGGACATTCACAGACTGCTACGTTACTATTTAGATAAGACAGACCTTCAGAAAAACTGACAAGCTCTTTGTATCCTATGCTGCAGGATCACAAGGAAAGGCTATTTCAAAACAGACCATCTCCAAATGGATAGCACATTGTATCTGCTTTTGCTACTCACACCATGGGAAAGCCGTTCCTGTTAATATTAGGTCCCATTCTACCAGGGCTACAGCAACCTCAGCAGCCTTTCTCAGGGGGGTTCCAACCAAGGACAATTCTGGAGGCAGCTACTTGGAGTTCAGTGCACACCTTTACCAAGCACTATCACCTTCCATTATACTCAAAAACCAGAGCTGGTTTTGCCACTGCAGTTCTGCAGGGCATCCTAGCTTCGCCTAACCCAGTTTAGTACCAGCCCACCCATCCATAGCTTTGGGATTCAACCCGTGTGTGATGACTGCAGCAGTATAACACGATGAACATAGTACAGTTTTGTACCTACCATAAATGTAGATGTTCGAGTGTGTATACTGCTGCAGTCCAGGTTACCCTCCCACCATCCCCTCTACATACCAGGGTGTTAGTTATAACTCCATGTTCTTCAATCAACTGGATGCTTGTCTATATGGTGTATTTGCTTACAGCTAGTACTTTTGTTTATCTACTAAGGTATTTTTGCATAGTTATTTGTATTGCCTTCCTACTTGGGGGCACCTGACATCTGGGGCAAGAAAAAGTGAAGAAATTGGCGTCGGCTGCCTCTTTTATACCCCTGTCGCACTGACGTCAGGGAAGAAGCGATGACAACCGACGCCGGACCAGGACTTTGGGATTCAGCCGACTGCGGGACCGCCTGACAGCAGATAACCCAGGTGTGATGACTGCAGCAGTATACACACTCGAACATCTACATTTATGGTAGGTACAAAACTGTACTTTCCACCATTATGGATGGTGGTTCTTGATATCATTGTCCAGAATGCTGGGAAGGAACCTGATGTGGCAGAGCCTATCCCAAAAAAGCCAGACAAGATTCTAGATGGCCTCAGATAGAAAACATTGGTCTGGGGTCCCCCAGTAGAAGCCATGGTGGTAGTAGCAGCATAAAAAAGGAACTGATGGAAGAAAGTTCTTTGTCCATCCCCCAAACAGGGAGTCAAAGGCATTGGACAGACTGGGGAAATGAACATATGCTTTAGTGACATTTGTATTCTGAGTGCTGCACAGTTTAGCACACCTGACATGATTCCAAAGAGCCTTGATCAAAGGGCTTTCCAAATCACTTTCGGCAAGCTTACCTAAGGATGTCTAGAAAACAGTGGATCCCCACATGTCTACCTATAATCTTCCTCTAATGTGGCCATGGGACTGTTATCTAATACAGCAGATGGTACGTCAAGGGCAGCTGGCACAGGTATTACCATGCAACATCATGCCTGGATGCAGCTGTGCAATTTCAGAGAAAACTTTAAGATAACCTTCATAAATGCTCCCAGGATGGTTCTGCCCTGTTTGTACCAAAAGTGAAAGAAGCTCTTACCAAGAGTGAACAGGACTTTAAGACCTGGTCTGCCATAGGGATCCATTTTTTCTACTCCTCCAAGACCCTTTTCCAGGAAAAAGTTGAGGTAAGAAGACTTATTTCAAGAAATCCCAAGGCTTTCACTGGGACACTCCTAGGGGCAGGCCTCCCCAGGGTAGAGGAGGGAACATCGCCACTGGACGTTGCTCACAAGGCAGAGGCAGTCTGCAAAAATCAAGGTTTCCGTGGGCCATACAGTGAGAAACCTTATTAGCGTCCCTGAACGTTTATTTGACTGCTGCATAACTGGAGGAAGTTGGATACTTTTCCTTGCACCCTCTAGCCTGGCAAACAATAACTCCACAGTTGTTAAGGACTTTGACCAGAGGTTATACGATACCTTCTTTAAATTCCACAAGTGCGATACTAAAGATTCCAGATACTCCACTCGGTTTGAAATTTCAGTTGCTGCTGATTCCAAGTTGCTAGACAAGAGTCATCCACCTGGTCTCCCCAGACTACCTAAGATGTGGAGTCTATTCAGAGTTCAGGTTAGACCTCAGACCAATATTGGATCTCATTCGGACAAAATTCCAGATGGTAACGGTACAGTCCATTCTACCCTTTTGAGGAAGGATGATTGGATGTGCTCTTATTGATCTCTAGGAAGCCTACTATTATGTCAAGATCCAGAGGCAATCCAGGAGGTTCCTGCATTTTCTGGATGGTAGTCGTAACAGCTTATCTTCGGTAACAGGAAATCCAGGTCTTCCTATATTTAGACAATTGGCTTCTAACTGCTACCTCTAGGGATCTAGTACTACAGCATCAGTCAGTCCTCCTGTCCCCGACAACTCACTTGGGAATATCAGTAAACTTCAACAGAAGCAAACTATTCCTCCCTGACCGTATATTTCATAGGCTGCCAAATAGACAGCACATCAGATAGCAAAACTTCCCCGGCGAGAGTCAAATTTTTAAGGTCTGTAGCCCATGAAGTGTTACAGCAATCTCAAGCAAGCCTCATTCTACAATTCTTAGGACTGATTGCTGCCTCTATCACTGTGGTCCCTTTGACCAGATACCACATGAGAGTTCTGCAGTGGACACTAGCAGTACAGTAGTCATAGAAAGCTCAACCTCTTCGTAATAGGATTGGTCTAGCACAAATATACAAGGATCATATACAGTGGTGGATTACGTCACAGACAGTTGTTCAGAGCAGGTCCTTTTGTCATCCTACTCCCAAGGCCACAGTCACCATGGACACCTCCCTTCCTTGGGGGGGGGGGGGTTATGAAGTGATGACAGTTCAAGGGATGTGATAATCAACAGAGACAAAACTTCACATCAGTGTTTTGGGGTTGAGGGTATTATCCCATCCACTTTGGGGCAAAATGTCAATAATTTGATACATCAGCAAGCTGGAACATGCTTGTACTCTGCTAGGAAGCCATGAGAGTTTTGCAGTGGGTGATGTCTTCAAACCACTTTCTAGTAGCAATTCACATAATTGGGGCATCCCGTATTCTGTGGTACAAACTGAGCAGAACTGTACTATTGCCTCACAAGTGGTCTCTCAACGCAACAGTGGCAATGGAGATTTTCATATGCCGGGATCAACCTTACTGTGATCTTTCTGCTTCGTACCTCAACAACAGATGCAGAAGTTACTTCGGCCCTCATCCTTCCACAGGCACAGTCCATGAGAAATGCCTTAGTTCATTGTCCCCCAGGTCTCGTTTACTCTTTTCCCACCTGTTCCTCTCATCACCAAATTAATTCATAAAGCTATGGAGTACAAGATCTGGGTAATCCTCATTGCCCCCTTTTGACACCAATAGTTATGGTTCCCCCTTTCTTTGGCTGCCTCTTCTGCACCCACCATGGGTTCTGAATCCCATCCTGTATCTCCTCAGTCACCCGGCCAGGTTGCCTCTATCAGATCTCCAGGCCCTAAAACTAACTGTATAGTTCTCCAATTTTTAATGATTGCCAGAGATGCAAGGCTTTCTCCCCTGGTAGTCTATATAATCTCTTCCTCTCAGAGGGATACAACCAAGAAGATTTACAAAAGTAAATGGAAACGTTTTTCTATATGAGCCTCTTCAAAGGGATTAGACCCTTTTCAGACCCTTTATCAGCAATTTGAGTTCTTTTCTGAACATTTTATGGCAGGCTCCAGTTACTCTACAATCAAAGTCCAGATAGCCACTATTTCAAACTTTGACAGAACATAATGATGCCTGTATTGCTTCTCTCAAGGTGTCTAAGGCCTTTCTTAGAGAAACATTCTTATTGAGACCCCCATTTCATGACCTGGTCCTTCCTTGGGATATTGCAATTTTGCTTCAGTCCTTAACCCAAAAACCTTTTTAATGTGCAGCTTCTTCAGATCTGGTTTCTCCCTCTGAAAACTGTCTTTTTGGTTGCTATTACTTCAGCAGAACTTGTCAGAATTGCAAGTACTTTCATGCCAACTTCAGTTCGTAGTTTTTCATAAAACAGGGTTTCATGAAGGACAGACCCATTCTTCCTGCACAAGGTAGCTTTGGAATTTAACCTGAACCAACAAATTGATTTTGCCACTATTTCCAGACTTTGCTAACAAAGGAGAATATATCCTGCATACCTTAGATGTCCATAGACAACTCAGGTTTTTTTATTTTCAGCTTCCTTTTCCATGACTGTCTGGACAACGTGTGTCTAAAGTAACACAAAAATAGTTGGCAGCTTGAATTTCATTCATTTACTAGTGAAAAGAGCTGTCCTTGCACTGTAAACCTAAGGCTAATTGTACCAGAGCAATGACAACTTCCAACAGCATTTGCAAAAAGAGAGCATGTATGTGCTGCTGCAGTTTGCTGTATAGCTCATACCTTTGTATCTCATAAGTTGTATGTCCAGTTTAGAACTGTCGCATCTTGTCTCTGCCATATTCAAGAATGACCTTCCTTGAGTCCACCCAGACCCCTTTTGGGTAGTTTGGGAATCTTTCCCACATGTTAATTCAGATGAAAATAGACATTGGATATGAAAGTTGTGTACTTACCATAATGTTAGAGCCGTATTCTCATTTTTATTTAGTTTAACTCCGCTCCCTCCTCCTGCCTTCCACATTGTCATTTTCTTCTAGGGACTAACCAGACCTTGTCTGGACCCTGTCTGCCCATTGCTCCACTTTCTCTGTAGTAGATTTCCGTTAATATTTTCTCCTTTTTTCCATTATTTCCTACATTTATGACCAATTGGAATCTGTCTGCAAACTCAATCTGAGGAAATTCAGGCAGGAGAGGGGAATTCGAGAGTAGGGTGGTGTCAGAGCTCTGGGATCCAGTACTCTGGTATAAGCCGCTGAGGTCTGATCTGATTGAATCAGACATCGCACATATTGAACCAGATGAAAATGCGACAAGGATCTAACATTATAAGTACATAACTTTTGATCTGATGTCATTGCCATTAATTTTTCAGCTTTTCAGTTTGGTTCGGATCCCACCCCGCTTTTAACAGCTCGTGGGACACTGAAACTCTCGAGCTCCTCCCTTACCCATAATGTCCTAGTTACCTAACATACTTCAGACCTAGTTTGATGCCATTAGCGTACGACTGTGGTCACTGTGTGCTCTTGAGTTGAGATTTTTTTTTCTTTATACTAGTGTATCTCTTGAGTACTATTGTTGGTATTTCCTCTGTTGTACTTTTTAGTACTCTTTGTTTAGTTGGTATTTTTCCCTGCTAATCTCCCTTTAGTTAAAAAAAAAATTCCTATTACCTCCTTTTTTTCGTAAAGCATGTCTGAGAAACCTTCTGGTTTTAAACAGTGTGTGGCCTGAAGCCATAAAATTCTGTTGTCTGTTGCACATTCAACGTGCGTATATTGTTTAGGATTGTCATATCTCGATTCAAATTGTGGTATTTGTGAGGTCTTTAATTATAGGGCCTTGGTTGACAGAAAAAAAAAACTAAACCAACTTTGAGGTTTGCTCCCCTCTAAATCTGAATTGACATCTTCTAGGGCCCCCAAAAAAGCTGACAAGGGAAGAATCACTTCATAAAGAATTTAGAAAATGTTCACTGGATCTGCCTACTTCCTTGGTGTAGTACCCAAACCTCCTAGTAAAATGGCTAAAGTTTTGCATCCAACCTCTTCGGATCCGAAATCTCCTCTGATCCAATTGCCACAGCTGGTTCCAGATCCTTTCTCCTCCTCTGCCCCCTTCCCCCTTTTTTGGAATGGTCACCAAGACACCACTCCAGACCATCTTTCGACAGCCTCTTCTACTGTCTTCCAAGAGTTTGACTGAATCCGATGTCATGATGATGAGGAAATTCCTCTTGAAGATTCAATTGAGGGTTCTTCAGCTCCGAACCCCATCAAGTCCGGAGACCATTTAGTGCTACTCCCTTGTTGTTGGCTCCTTCTCTGAGCCAACCATTGATTTCAGAGACGTTGGATCCAAAGATTACGGAGTCTTCACATCATATCTGCAGATATTGCTATCTTCCACTCTGGTGGCATCTCTGAGAAGCCTGGCGCCAAACACTTGGGAGCCGTAGTATCTGCATCAGATCCAGGAGGTTGGAGTCTACTCCAGAGCTATCAGAGCCATCTCTGCCCCTCTGAGCTTCAGCACTAAATAGCTCCGCTCCAACTTCCTCCTCAAGTAGTCTCAAGGGGAATCAACCCAAATGTGATGACTGCAGCAGTGAAACACGAAGAACATAGTACAATTGTGTACACTTACCACAAATGTAGATGTTCAAGTGTATTCACTGTTGCAGTCCTGGTTTCCCTCCCTCCATCCCACTTTTTTCTTTTTTTTCTTCTCTTTCCTTACAAGGGATATATTGGTATTTACTTTCTACTGGTGAGGTTTTTCCACCAGAACCTGCCTTCTACTTGGGGGGGCTCCTGAGAGGTTAGGGCAAGAAAAACTGATGTAATGGCGTCTGCTGCCTTACATTATACTACTGACGAGCTGACGACAGTACTGAAGTGACAGCAACATTCGCAGAAATACTAAGCCTCTGGTATTCGGGCCGGCCGAGGGCTACCCTGTCAGGGATAACCCAAATGTCATGGCTGCAACCGTGAATACACTCGAGCATCTGCATTTATGGTAAGTGTGCACAACTGTACTTTTCCAGAACACCCAGCAGAGTATACTAGCATCATTTTTGATGGGATGCTCCTAAGAAGCTTCAAAAGTTCCAAGGAAGAGACCGTGTAAAAGGAGGCACTTGAACTCTCCATGAGTCTTTCACAGAAGATGCAGACTTTGATGCGAAGGAAGGGTCCCGATTATCACCAGCTGACAGTGTCTCATTTGGAGACATCCTAGAACTCCTAAAGCAAAGCGTTTGCCTGTCCCCCAGCAGTTCTTTCCAAGAGGAGTCTGTATTCCTGAAGGCTTTTAGAGTTGGCCCATCTACCTCCTTGGGTGACTGTCTACTGATGAGCTCATTGATTTGGTCTCGATGGGCATAGAAGAAACTCGAGACCAAAGAGCCTGTCCCTAAAAGACAAGATAGGATCCTGGCACCACTGCAGGACAGATCATATTGTAGCAAAGAGGAGTATCAGTGATGCCATGGTCATAGTGGCAGCCATGAAGAAAAAACTAGCAGAGCAAAGTTCCACTGTCCACCCCCCCAACAGGGAGTTTGGGGCATTGGACATATTTAGGATGCGAGTCTTTGTTTCAGTGACCTTTGCCCTTCGGTCACTGAATTATTTGGCACACTTCATGAGACTCCAGAGGGATGTGATTAAAGAACTTTCTAAATCCCTCTCTGGGACCATATCCTCTGAGGCAGAAAGCACTATTGCCTCGCAGTAGGCTGCCCTTCAGTCTATTTCAAACTCGTCCATGAGGCTCGTCTGCCATGCAACTTGAAGGTACCTCATGGGTTGTTGGTTCAGGCATTTCCATTAGGAGACATGCCTGCATGCACTTGTGCGATTTCATGGAACCCATCAAGTCTCCCTTTATCCATGATCCCTTTGGAAGTTCCTTATTTGGCCACAAAGTAAAAGAGACACACTCCAGGTGTGAACAGGAAGGAGAAACTCTGTCTGCTGTGGGGATATGGTTTTCGACACTTCAACAGACCTCTAGGATCCAACAAGGTGGATGGAAAATGTGATTCAAAAAATCCCAAGTTCCCTTCCAAAGATCTACGTGGAGATAGTTCCCCCAGGGACAGAGGGGGGGAGCTGTAATGGAAGATGCCACCCCCATATCAGAGGTTGCCTGCATAACCAGGGATCTAGAGATGCCTTCTCTGACAGATCCTATCAGCAGTCTTGAAAGGAGGCCCCCTACTGCCTCTCTGGAGGTAGTCAGGGGTCATTTATACTTGCACTAGAGAGCCTGGCTACAAATTACAAAAGATTCATGGGTGCAGAATACAATATCTAGAGGATGTACAATACCATTTTCCCATCAACTCCTGCTGGTATTAAACAAAATCTCAGATGGTCCACCCAATCAGCGGGTAGCCGCAGCACTAGAAATAAACAAGCTGCTAGAAGAAAAGTCATCCAAGAAGTCTCTGGAACCTATTTAAGATTTTTTAGTGCCAAAGAAGACAGGGGACTGTAGACCGGTTTTGATCTCCGCAATCTAAATCAATTGTTTCAATACACAAACTTCCAGATGGTCATGGTTCAGTCCACTCTGCTTTTTTTTGACAAGGATGACTAGATGTGCTCGATAGATCTTCAGGATGCGCATTATCATATCAAAATGAACAGGTGATATAGGGAGCCGGTCATTACCAATTCAGAGCTCTGACCTTTTGTCTCACCACAGTGCCCAGTGTGTTTACCAAGTATATGGCAGTAACAGTAGCTGGGCGGCCATGGTGGTGCAGCAGTTAGCGTTGTCGCCTCACAGCAAGAGGTTCTCCAGTTCGATCCTCTGCTGGGGTGCCTTCTGTGCGGACGTCTGCATGTCCTCCCTGTAGTTGCGTGGGATGTTCTTCATCTCACATTGCTGCAGTCCTTACACTTGGGTAGTCCGCTGTCCTCGGTCGGCCCGAATATCAAAGTATAAGGCTGACGTCGGTCAAGGCGCATTTGACTGACATCAGGACGTCAGGGTACAAATGCGCATGACCGACGTCATATCCTCAGTCTTTTTTGCTGCATGGTCCGATGCAGAAGCAGCATTGCAAGTGCCGGTTGGCGTTCTGAGATTTTTCGATTTCGAAGTTTCAGACCGAGTTCAAAGTTGGCTAAGTACCCGTTAGAATATTTTAGTTTTTCTTGCCTCAGTGATTTACGGATGTCAGAAAAAGTCAATAATTGCATTTCTTGTGGGAAACAGATACCGCATAGAGATTATCATACTTTGTGTATTCCTTGCTTAGGGCCTGAGCACGGCGTTGTTGGCTGTCGCTCTTGTGCTAGATTTAATAAACGCACTATAAAGAGGAGGTTGGATTGTGCAAGGTTAGTCTTTGGGAAGCGGTGCAATTATAAAATGCCGCCGGATGCTCCGACGCCCGCTTCTTCGAAGAAGCGCAAGGACAAAGCAGTTAAGCCTAGGCTGGAAGAACCGTCTGTACCGGACGCCGGTTCTTTAGAGGTGTCGGTGGAGCCGGTGGATCCACCGGAGGTTTCTTTGTGTTCCCAGGGTGAGACTTTAGTATTGCAAGATGTGGCCTCTCAGGAGGCAAGTCAAGCTGAGGGGCTTCTCAGGTTACTATACTCCCCCTCCTTCCTAGGGTGGCTAGGCCCTCTCCTTCTGTTTCTAAGGCTTCTCCCAGGGGCAGGCCAGGTTTAGCTTCAGTTGGTGTTACCCCTAGTTCTTGAGGTACTGTGCCCAAGAAGCATATGCTTAAAATGGCAGAAGATTTGATTACTTTGATTAGGGGTTCTATGCCCCCTCCTGATAAGAGGCCTAGGGTGGAGCCTGAGCTGGGGGTTTTGAGCAGGCTTCAGATGTGTCAGAGTCTTCGGCTGAAGACTTGCAGGAGTACTCTCCTTATTCTGATTCTGATGTGGATGATTCTACTCCTTCTGCTTCTCCTCCTGAGGATTTTTCTTTTTCAGAAACTCTTTATTCCATGAGGGAGCATTTTAAGTGGGAAGGTCAGGACTTCTCTGATTCCAGGAAAAGGCTTAGGGAATTTTTGTTTTTACCCCAGCATAGGCCTTTGGCTATACCTCCTGTTTTGGATGTAGTGGAAGATGTTTTTACAGAGGCTTCTCAATCCTGATTCTTTGCCTCCTGCTCCTGTTAAGCCGGATAGGTATTACAGGGTGCCTGAAGCTCATAAGTATCTTTTTAAGAGTCCTAGGGCAGACCCAGAAACTGTCAGCCAGGGGCCTAAAGGTGTCAAGGCTTTTGTTGTTAAGAATCCGGTTCCTGCAGACAAAGAGGCTAGGGCCTTGGATAGATGGGGAAAGAAAGTTTATACTTCTTCCACTCTGGCTATGAGGGCTTTGAATTGCCAGTTTCACATGTTGAAATACCAAAACTATCTCCTTTCACAATTAAAGTCTAAGGTTGATGCTTTGGCAGTAGGTATTGATTGTAAAGAGTTGCAAGATTTAGTACATGTTTCTGAACAGGTGGGTAAGCATTCTTTGCAATGTGGTTTTGATGCTGTACAGGCCTCGTCTAGGGTGGCTGCCACTGGGTCAGTTCTTCGCAGGCACGCCTGGCTAAGGGATCAAAATTTGTCTGAACATGTTAAAACAAGGATTTTAGATGCTCCTTTACAATCTGACGTGTTGTTTGGTCCTCCTGTTGAGGCAGTTTTAAAGAAAATGGAAGACAAAGCTAAGTCTATGCAGACTGTTAAAGATTTTTTGCAGGTTCAGCCTCCAAAGTTTAGCAGAAATTGGCCTGCTAAAGGGTGGACGTATCCTTCTTATGATTCCCAGTCTAGGGGTAGATCTAGACGTGGTAGGGGAAGAGCTCAGGGCTCTTTCAGGCCTAGAACAGGGAGTTCTCCTGCACAATCTTCAGCTGAGGGCAGGGGTCAGTCCTTTCGTAAGCAGACCCAATGACCTACCTTTTCAGCTGCCAGAGCCTTCTCGTCTGGCAGCACCTTTGGGGGGAAGGTTGGCACTTTTCAAAGAAAATTGGAGTTTAATTACCCAAGACAAATGGGTATTGGATATCATACATCAAGGTTACAGGTTTTATTTCCATACCTTGTCTCCTTTCAGGGGCATGCCAGACGTTCCTCCTCAACAAAGAATAGAGGCTCACAAGCAAATTTCTCTGTTACTTCAACTAGGGGCCATACAGCCGGTCCCTATGCCAGAAGTGGGCCTAGGATTTTATTCTCGCCTGTTCCTAGTACCAAAGAAGGGGAACACGTGGAGACCAATTTTGGATCTGTCTATCCTCAACACTTATCTGGACATTCCCAAGTTCAAAATGTTGACGTTACAACAGCTTTTGCCTCTGCTGGGCAAGGATCATTGGATGGTAACTTTGGATCTCAAGGAGGCTTACCTTCATGTTCCTATCAGACTAAGTTGCAGGAAGTATCTGCGTTTTCGAGCTGGGACTTTTCACTATCAGTTATCTGCATTGCCCTTTGGCTTATCTACTGCGCCCAGAGTGTTCACAAAAGTTCTGGCTCCAGTGATAGCTTTCTTCAGGCTGAAAGGAATACAGATCTATCCTTATTTGGACGACTGCCTGATTCTGGCTCAAGGAAGAGAAGAGCTTCTTCGTCATTTGGAATATGTGATAGCAGTGCTAAGATGCCTAGGGTATTCTGTGAACGAAATAAAGTCCAGTCTAGTACCCTCTCAAGACATGTGCTTTCTGGGTGTGAGAGTGAATCCAGCATCCCAGATGGCCTGTTTAACCCCGGACAAACAAAAGAGTCTATCCCTTTACTTCCATCAGCTATCTCATCAGTCCGGGCTGACTGCAAGGACAGTCCTTCAAGCCTTAGGGTTCATGGCATCTTGTATTCTGGTGCTTCCCAATGCCAAACTGCATATGAGGTAGCTACAATGGTATCTCAAAAATGTATGGACACAGCACTGCCAGGATCTAGACACTGTCATTCAAATAATACCTTGCATTCAAAAGGAATTTTTGTGGTGGGCTCAGGAATGTCACCTAAACAAGGGACTCTGTGACCCGGCCAGAGGCGAGTCAGATTTTAACGACAGATGCCTCAGACAAAGCTTGGGGAGCTCATCTAAATGGAAAGTGGATACAAGACAAGTGGCCTGCCAGACTACAACATCTACATATCAATCTAAAGGAGATGTTAGCAGTCCAGTTTGCATTAATAGCTTTCAAGGATTTACTTCTTCCAGGGCAGGTGTTGATTCTAACAGACAACACAACTGTCATGTGGTACATCAACAAGCAAGGGGAACGATTCTTATCCTCTATGCAGGCAAGCAATGATTTTGTGGGAGACTGCTCTCAGTTTACAACTCAATCTTCAGGCAAGGTTTCTGCCAGGAGCACAGAACTCCTTAGCAGATGTGTTGAGCAGGCAATTATGGATCCCCACGAGTGGAAATTGGATCCTCATGTGTTTCAGAAATTGACAGTGTCATGGGGAACTCCAGACATAGATCTGTTCGCTTCTCCACTAAACCATCAGCTGCCAAAGTTTTGCACAAAAGGTTTCATCCCACAGCTTGGAAAGTGGATGCTCTTTCTTTCAATTGGAGCAATCTTCATGTGTATGCCTTTCCACCTCTGCCTCTCCTCCCAAAGGTACTTCTAAAGGTCAGACAGGACAAGCCAAGGATGATTTTAATAGCTCCAGATTGGCCTCGACAGCACTGGTACCCATTACTGAGAAGTCTGGTACGGAAGCCTCCATGGCCTTTGCCTTCAATTCCACACCTGTTGTCACAGGAGGACAGCCATTTGCTCAATGTCAAACTTCACTCTCTTCACCTAACAGCCTGGCATATTCTGTTTTGAACCATAGAGGGTCTCAACTTCCACAACAAGTTTTGAATGTGATTTTGGAAGCTAGAAGGCCTAGTACAAGGAAAGTGTACGCAGATAAATGGAAGAGATTTTTATTTTGGAGTGCAGCAAAAGATTTTGATGTTTCTGAGCCTAATTTGAGTGTGGCTCTTCAATATCTTACTGAGTTACTGGACAAAGGTTTGTCTTTCTCTTCTATTAAGGTTCATGCTGCAGCAATTTCGGCTCACTATGATTGTGACCCACCATTGTTTTCTCATCCTTTGTTCAAGCAATTTCTTAGAGGGGCAAAGAATATAAGACCCCCACGAAGAGCTCCTACTCCTGCTTGGGATCTCAATTTTGTGTTGGAGAAACTCACTCTACAACCTTTTGAGCCTGCAGCTACTTCTGAGTTGAAATATTTGTCATGGAAGACTGCTTTTTTGTTGGCAATTACCTCTGCAAGAAGGGTTTCTGAATTGCAGGCCCTTATGGCGGTTGAGCCTTTCTTGATTTTCCATAAGGATAGGGTATCATTACGTACTAATCCTTCCTTTATGCCTAAGGTGGTTTCTAGTGTGGCTTTAAACCAAACTATTCATTTGCCTACTTTTTATGCAAATCCCCAAAATAAAGGGGAAAAGATTTTGCACACTTTAGATGTACACAGGCAGTTGCGATATTATTTGGACAGAACTAAAGGGTTCAGGCAGTCTCAGCAGTTGTTTGTTTCTTTTGCTTTGAGTTCTCAGGGCAAGCCTGTGTCAAAACAAACTATTTCTAAGTGGATTGGGTTTTGCATTGCTTTCTGTTATTCCCATCATGGCAAGGAGATTCCAGCTGGGATTAGGCCTCATTCCACTAGAGCTACTGCCACTTCAACAGCTTTTTTGAGGGGAGTGGCAACCAAGGATATTTTGGAGGCAGCTACTTGGAGTTCAGTGCATACTTTCTCTAGGCATTATCACCTGCCACTTTACTCTAAATTCAGGGCTGGTTTTGCCACTGCTGTTTTGCAGGGCATCTTGGTAGCTCCTGCTTCCTTGTAGTTAGCCATCCTCCCTTACCTCTGCTTTGGGATTCTACCCAAGTGTAAGGACTGCAGCAATGTGAGATGAAGAACATAGTACAGTTTTGTACCTACCATAAATGTAGATGTTCGAAGATCCACATTGCTGCAGTCCAATTTACCCTCCCTCCTTCCCCTTTGTAGTTAGAGGTGGTTGTGTGGGTTGGGTTGTACATATTGTGTATTTTGTATATATTGTACATATAGTTAGTGCAAGGGTGGTGGGTTGGTTGTTTGCTGTCTTTTGGTTTTGACCTTTATTTTTAGGGTCTTCTGACATCTGGGGCAAGAAAAGACTGAGGATATGATGTCGGTCATGCGCATTTGTACCCTGACGTCCTGATGTCAGTCAAATGCGCCTTGACCGACGTCAGCCTTATACTTTGATATTCGGGCCGACCGAGGACAGCGGACTACCCAAGTGTAAGGACTGCAGCAATGTGGATCTTCGAACATCTACATTTATGGTAGGTACAAAACTGTACTTTTCCTCCGGGTGCTCCGGTTTCCTACCACATCCCAAAGACATGTAAGTGGATTGGACACTCTAAATGGCCCCAGGTGTGAGTGCATGTGTGTGTGCCTTCTTTAGAAGATTGGGTGCCGGGCTGGCAACTTGACTCCTTAAAAACTTCACTGTCAATCATGAGTGGACAGGTGATCTGCTGTGGCGACCCCTAACTGGAAAAAAGCCGAAAGAAGAAGATGGCAGTAGCAGCAGCTCACGTGAAACTCCAGGGATTCTGGAAATTTTCATATTTGGACGACTGGCTCATAACCGCTCCGACCAGGCATCATCTGATTCTAGCTCAGGATTACGTACTCCAGTTACACTCACCTGGGGGTTCAGTCACAAAAAATATCATCTTGAACCAATTGGAATTCATTGTAGCCTTGATCAATACAGTTACTCAAACAGCCTGTCTTCCTCTGCCAAGAGGTCAAACTATTTGGTTCCAGGTCAAGAAGACTATTCAGAATTATTCTTCAGCTCAACTGATTCTCCAAGCTTTGGGGTCCATGTTAGCTGCAATTATTCTGGTACTGTTGGCAAGGTATCATATGAGGATACTTCAGTAGACACTAGCAACCGAATGGTCCATTCTCCATTAACCATTATCCAGTTAGATCAAAGTAATGCAGGCTTGGAAAAATTATCTCCTATAGTAGATGCACTCCGATCAATTGCAAGAAGGCTTCCACTTTGATCTCACACAACCCAAGACCATAGTGACCACGGATGGCTCCCAGATCAGGTGGAGGGTATTTCTTGGGGAAGACCGTCCAAGGCACATGGTCCCCTGAAGAGGCTAACATGCATATCAGTGCTCTGGAAATAACAGCTGTCCTGCTAGCGTTGCAGGCCTTTCAAAATTCTCCCCACCGGGACTGCTATGATCCAGGTGCCCATTGTCACTGGTCTTGTACATCAATAAATATGTTGGAACCAAATTGCACCCCCTTTGTTGATAAGCTGATTGTGTGGCAATGGGCAACTTTTCCAATCAATTTCTGGTAGCAGCGCACATTCTGTGGAAATCCAGTGTCATTGCAGACAAGTATGTCTGTTCTAATGCCTCATATTTAGTTCCTCAATAAAGGTTGAAGTGATTTTCTGTTGATGGGGGGGCATCCATGCTGTGACCTCTTTGCATCTCCCTACAACAAATGCAGAAGGTTCTTTGCCCTGATTCCTCAACCAGGGCAGTCACTGAGGGACAACCCCTCCTGGTCTCCTATACGCCTGCCCCCCATTACCTCTAATCTCCAAATTTCTTCAGAAAACTCCTCAGTTGAGGTGTACAATTATCCTCATTGCCCCTTACTGGCCTCGTCAGATTTTCCCTTTCTTTGGCTTCATCTACTTTATCCTGCATGGATTCAAATCCATACCTGCTGTCTCAACCTACAGACATGATTCATTAGTATATTCTAGGCTTTAAATTTTGACCGCATGGTTTCTCCAATTCTGTTTATCGCTAGACAGCCCAGGCTCTCCTCCCCTGTCTGTCACATTCTTTTGTCATCCCACAAAGCTTCCACTGGGAAACTTTGCAAAAGTAAATGGAAAGGATTTGCCATTGGGCACAGCAAAAGAACCTTGGATCCATATTCAGCACCAGTTCCTAAAGTTCTTGAATTTTTAGCTACCATTGTTTTATAAAGGTGCTAGCTCTTCTACTGTAAAAGTATAACTGGCTGCCATTTCCAGTTTTCATATTGGAGTAAATAACTCATCTTTGCTATCTTCCAAGCTTTGTAAAGCTTTTCTAAAGGTAACTTTCCTACTTGCACCCATCATCAAAAGATCTCACTTTTTGGGATTTAAACATTGTTTTGCAAACTTTTAACAGTGTCCGTTTGAACCATCAGCTAAGTGTGATTTAAAATTCTTGACCTGGAAAACGATCTTTCTAATTGGCCATTACCTTTGCTAGAAGAGTATCAGAATTACAGGCCCTGTCATCTAAACCTCCTTATTTGATTTTTCATAAGGAGATAGCATCCTTAGACGGAACCCTTCCTTCCTTTGGTGATGTCAGAATCCAATAATCTGTCCGCAACTGATGGGTTTGGATCCGATCCCTCGGATCTGACTTGGCCATTGCTAAAGCTCATGGCAACCAAAAAACTCTCAAGCTTTCCCCCTTACTCACAATGCACCAACCTTCAGTTACCTCACATCTCATTTGCCACTTCCAGCAGAAAACGTGGTCGTCCTGAAATCTTATATTTTCACTAAAATTTATTTGTGATAAATCCCTTAACCATCACCTTACTAATGAGATATACATCTGTTTTTCTTCAATTCCTGCTTTCCTTTTCCTGTACTACCATACACTTTAGATACTATTAGTATCACCTCTTCTCTCCTACAGTAGCAGTATTCCTTCATACATAGTACTTTTTTCCCTCTACAAGTAGTAGTTTAATACTTGTTCATAGCCTTTTCTGTATCTGTTTTCTTGTACTTTTCTATTTAAAATAAATTTGATTTATTTTGCTGTTAGAACAGCTTGTTCTTTTTTCTTAGAATAGCAGATAAGCCGGCTGGCTTTAAAAAGTATTGGCATAAAATTACTATTATTCTTTTATTCTTTGAGTCCTCTCCACCTACAAGAGACCTGCTCCATATGTCAGAGTCAATCCCCATGCTTTAGTGGAGCAGAAAAACAAACTCATCCTGAAGTGTCTTCTGCCTTCCTCCTTTGAGGAAGCTATTTTGGAGGGTTCTCCTAAGGCTAAACAAAAGAAAGCCTTCTCATCTAAGCTTTCTTCCTCTTTTTCAACTTCAGATTCTTCTAGGTAGAGGTATTCCTGTGATCCAGTCTCAAAACCCCAGATCCAAAAAAGTGCAAGTTTCAGAATCTGTCTGGGCCTTTCAGATCTGACAGCATCCAAATCTCTTGATCCGACCTTATCAGATCCAATGACTGCCAAGTCATATCCCAGTAAGTCAGTGTCCTCTGATCTGACTTCGCTGTATCTGACTCTAGCAAAATTGGACAATGTACGTATCTCACAACCATTACCCAGAACCAAGGCACTCTCCTTCTTTGGATCCTATCCCAGGGAGAGCATCTTCACCCTGCTTGGAGCATCCAAAATCTCCTATTTATTCCAGTCGATCTTCTAGGAGCCTGACAGAAGATGATGCGGAGAGAGTGGTGAGGAAGAGTCTTCTAGAGCAGGGTCAGATTGGTATCTATTTGGCTCCTACCCATCCGGGTCAGGACATCCAAAAGTCTACAACCCCCTCCTGTACAGTTTCCTCCTCTGATCCCTTCAGTGGTTTCAGAGCTTTTGGATCTGAGCCTTCCATTTCCATCTGACTACGATCTGAGTGTTTCCCTGAGAGCTCCAGTCCAGTTGGATCTGGGGAGCTCCATAATCATAGTCTGCCTGTCTGCTCTGAAGTACCACATTGGACTTCCAAGGCTTTTGGAGCCATCTCTACACCTCTGAGCATATGCACTGGACAGCTCGGCTCCAGCTTCCACTTCGGAGGGGTTGCCCTTGCAGCAGCAGTACTGCGGATCAGATGCTTGTCTTCCTGGATCAGATGTCCTTCCCTCTTCTGAGCTGCTCTACATTCGTAGCTGTGAAGAGGGCATTTTCCGTACTTAATGGATTACCACCTATGTGGTAATTTGTGGGCACTTTGTTTTTCCCAAAGGGGATGACTATGCACTTTTTGGCATTTAGCTTTAGGCCATGGCTCTGGCACCTGTTATCTGTCTCTGTGAGACCCTTTTGGAGGATGGTTGTGTCAGTCAGTGAGTCTATTATGGCACCCAGTTTGCAGTCATCTGCGAACTTGGTCAGCCATAGTCCTCCCGTGTTAGCCTGTACCTTAGAGAAATATATACCGAACAAGAGAGGTCCCAGGACTGAGCCTTGTGGGACGCCACTTGTAACTGGTTTAGAGTCTGACATGGCACCTGCAATTCTGACCATGTGGGTTCTATCCCTGAGCCAGTTTGCAACCCATCTTGTGACATAAGGGTTGATATTTAAGCTGGTGAGCTTATTTATGATGCCCGAGAGGGGTATTTTGTCGAAGGCTTTTGCGATGTCCAGGTAGGCTGTGCGGACTACCTTCCCTTTGGCCTTGGTGACTGTTTCAAAGAAGCCGACCAGGTTCAAGAGGCAAGATCTTCCCTTAAAGCCGAATTGGGTAGGATCCAGTGTTTGGAGGTTCCCAATGTCTTTGAGTTCCATGATGATATGCTCCATAACTTTGCAGACCAGGCTAGTCAGGCTTATAGGGCGATAGTTTCCAGGGTCCATTGTAGCACCACCTTTGTAGAGTGGGACCACTGTTGCTGTATGCCATTCCTTGGGTACATATCCTGTAGTAAGGCTGAGATTGAACAGTGAATTTGTGTCTCAGAGACAGATAACTTGGAGCTCATGTAAGACGCAGCCCGAGACACCATCCGGTCCCATTGATGCTGTGTTTTTTGCTTTGGAGAGGACAGCTCTCACCTGTGCATCTGTGATGTCAGGGAGGCTACACTCTGTTGGGATAGACATTTACTGTTTTGGGGGGGGGGGGGGAGCGGGGGTTTGCACTGAACCTGTCTGCCAGGTTGTTGGCAATGTCTGTGGGTTCAGTATATTTTTTGTCATTTTGCACTAACTCAGAGCATGTCTGGGAGTTGCCACCCAGGTTCCTGACATAACTAAAGAAGGCCTTGTGATTATCTTCAGCGTCTTGTGCAATATTTCTTTCGAAGCTGGCCTTAGATAATTTTATGAGGGATCGTAGTTTCTTGCTAGTACTTATCAGAGATGCCTTCCCTTTTTGGGATTTTGCTCTATCATGTAGTAGCTTCCTCCTTCTGTTGTATAGCTTATTTATGGCTGGGGTCCACCAGACAGGTCTCCTGCATTTGGAGGAGTGAGTCTTGGTTTTATTTGGGATAGCACGATCCATACATTCCTGTAGGTGTCCATAGAATGTGTTTGTAAAGGATTGTGCGGTTTGGGCCGTAATTTCCACTGGCCCAGGGGCTTTGAAGGATTCCACATCGGTTTTGAGAAGTGTGAAGTTTGCTTTTGAGAAGTTCTTCACCGTGGTTTCCTTGGCTGGGGGTGGGGACGGGATATGGATGTTCAGTGAGATTAATTTATGGTCAGATCTTACCAATGAGGGGTATACCTCTGGTATGGAACATAGTCCCCATGTTGGTGATGATCAGGTCCAATATGTTTTCCCCTCTTGTGGGAGTGGTGACCAGTTGTTCCATAGCATTTGAGTTTATAAATTTTAGGAACCGTTGGGCGAGGGTGTTGGGGCTTGAGTAGTGTTCCCAGTTTGTTTGGGTAGTTGAAGTCACCCAGTATGATGGTGTTTGGAGAGACCTTCATATTCTCCAGTGTTCTCAGGAAAGCTGAGTGGGGTTCCTGAGTTTGGGAGGGTGGTCTGTAGCAGGCTACAAACTGAAAGGCAGTTTTGCCCACTGTTAGTTGCACATGGATGGTCTCCGATGCTTCGTGCCACTAACCTGGAGGTGTGGGTATCTTTGAATATGGATACACCCCCTCCTTTTGTGGTTCAGTCCGAGTTTTGGGGCCGAAAAGCATGGTATGAGGTATAACCTGGTAGTGCTGGGGTGCTCTCGGGAGCCTTGAACCAGGTTTCTGTTACTGCACAGATATCAATATTCTCCATACTGAGGAGAGCTTCGAGTGCGTGCATCTTGAGGTTTAGACTTCTGGCGTTGAGCAGCATTACCCTTAGTTTCTTTTTCCTTGTGTTGTCTATGGAGGTGGGTTTGTCTTTTGAGCCTTGCCTAAAAAAGGCACTGTGGGAGTGGCAAGAGCCTTAGCCAATATTCGAAAGCCCAGGGGTGACAGGTGCAAGCCGTCCCTAGCGAAGCAACGTGGCTTGTCGAGCATGTCATCCCAGGCTGACAGACACTGGATCCCCTTTGAATGACACCAATACTTTAGCCAGTTGTTAAAATTTATCATTTTGTCTTTATACTGTGGCATCATTCTTGGTGTGAGTAAGATGCTACTCAAGGTCAGGGTGATACCGGCCTGGGCTACATGATCAGAGAGCTCCACTGTCCCTCTTCATGTAGTCCAGAGAGGTACGTCTCAGGTCATTCACACAAGCATGGACAATGACTGAGTCATATTTGTACTTGCATTGGAGTGACCTGAGTGCTTGTGTTGTGGCGGATCCTGGCACCAGACAGGCAGCTTACAATGACCTTCTCCTTGTTCAGCCTGGTGAGTGGGATGTCAGTGTGTCTGACAATAGTCACCTATTACAAGTGTATTAGGTGTGTTGTTTAGCCTTAAGGGCTGTGACTGTGTGGCACACTGACTTGGTGAACTATGTGATACGTGGGTATTGTTGTGGGGTAGCGGTTGCTTGAATGTCTGCTTTGGAGGTCTCTGCTGCTTGGGCAGATTTTTATTTAGAGCCTCCGAGTATGTTTTTGTGTGTTTGTGTTTGGTTTGCTGTTGCGATAGGTCTATGTGAGACTGGATTTGTGGTGTGTGTGGTTACCTTCTCCTCCTGACTTGACTGCGCCAGTACTGGGTTGAGACAGCTCAGCCTCCATTTTGGCTATATAGTTGCATCTCTCACATATATTTGAGCTTGTTGGGAGGAGGAGAGGGTGGTCTGTGTACATAAGGCAGTTGTAACATTGCCTCAAGATTCCCATATTCACCAGCTGGACTGGAGAGCAAACCCGAAACTGACTTTTGGACATGCCAGAATAGTGTAAGGAACTACTTTTTGACTGATCAGAAAGGACCAATAAGGAGCCAGGTACTTAAAGGGAGTATAAGAGGGTGTAGTGCTTTAGTTTATTAGTGCTTACTTATCTTATTACTTATACGAGCAACTGCAGGACTTTAGAATGAAAATAGAGTGCTTACTTTGAGATTTAGAACAGTTCTAAGGGAAAAGTGAAGAGCAGACTTTGTGGAGCCGGGAATACTTTAAACCCATTTAAGCGGCGCTGTCCGGTGCTGCTCTATGCGCAAAATCATGCAAAACTGCGCAAATGCGGGTTTTAAAGCAGGGAAACTGAGAGAGATAGGAATTGACCTAAAACGGCCAATAAGCTACTAGTTTCAGGGCTGAGACCACTCCTCCATGGACAGATAGGCTGCTCAAAGCTCCCCACTCCCACTGGTGAACAGAGACGCTTCCTCCTATCCAAGTAAGGATATGGGCAACACAGGAAACTATACCACAGTCTGGAATGCAGCAAAACCTGAAATCTGGACTAATCTATTTCAGCAAAGGCGGGAAAAGAGAATTTTTTTTTTCAGGAAACAGCAGAAAAACACACAGAACTGTAAATGCTATAAACAGGCTAGCGCACTTTAGTGTGTAGCCTACAACAGTTATACAATACAAAAACAACTTAAATTGATATAAAACAAGTGCAAAAACTGTAAAAAGCAGAAGGCAAATGCAATTTAAACTTTTTAAAGCACAGATCAGTTAGAAATTCACTTTTTAGGCGAGAAAAGGCAGTCGAAGCAAAAAACAGAGAAAAAAATACTTAAATCTGGAAAAGTCTCTCTTGGGTCTCTGTGTTGCCTGTATCACTCTGCAGGACACCACGAGGAGCTGTGCACAGTTGTATACTGACGCAAAACTGTGCAAATACGGGTTTTAAAGCAGGGAAACTCAAAGAGATGGGAATTGACCCAAAACAGCCAATAAGCTACTAGTTTCAGGGCTGAGACCGCTCCTCCAGGGACAGATAGGCTGCTCAAAGCTCCCCACTCTCACTGGTGAACAGAGAAGGTTCCTCCTATTCAAGTAAGGATATGGGCAACACAGGAAACTATACCACAGTCCGGAATTCAGCAAAACCTGAAATCTGGACTAATCTAGTTCAGCAAAGGTGGGAAAAGAGAATTTTTTTTGTTTGTTTTCTTCAGGAAACAGCAGAAAAACACACAGAAAACCCTGTAAATGCTATAAACAGGCTAGCGCACTTTAGTGTGTAGCCTACAACAGTTATACAGTACAAAAACGACTTAATTTGATATAAAACAAGTGCAAAAACTGTAAAAAGCAGAAGGCAAATGCAATTTAAACTTTTTAAAGCACAGATCAGTTAGAAATCCGCTTTTTAGGCTGGAAAAGGCAGTCGGAGCAAAAAAAACAGAGAAAAAAATACTTAAATCTGAAAAAGTCTCTCTTGCGTCTTTCTATTGCCTGTATCACTCTGCAGGACACCACGAGGAGCTGTGCGGAGTTGTATACAATAACAAACTTTTTAAATCACAGACTCGCTAAAATAAAACTGGTGTTTTAGGCAGAATTAGTTAAGACAGCAAGAAAAGCAGAAAAGTGATACTTAATCACTCCAAAGTCACTCTTTTGTCTCTCTGCTGCTGTAGACTCTGCAGAACACCTGGAAGGCACTTGCTGAGCAGAATAAAAGTGTAAAAACTGTGCAAATTAAGTTTTTATAGCAGGGAAGTGAGAGAGAAATTAGCCCAAAATGGCCAATAAACTACTAACTTCTGGGCTGAAACCACTCCTCCAGAGACAGGCTGCTCAAACCTCCCCTCTCACAGGTGAACAGAGAAACTTCCTTCTATCCAAGTAAGGTAATGGCAACACAGTAACTTGTAACACAGCCCTGGATTCAGCAATAACCTGAAAACTGGACTATACTAGTTCGGAAAGGCGGGAAACAAGTATATAATTTTTTTTCAGGAAATATCCTAATCAGTCAGCTTCCAGATGATATTTACTAATTTTTATTAATCTCTCTGATTTGGGCTTCATTTATTCAGTGGTTGTAACACAGGTGTTAACACAGTCTGCAGTGTATGATCTTATGACCAGGAATGTGATTTGATTCTGGCTAATCAAAGTATTCTTGTGGGGAATGCTTGCATTTGTTTTCTTTTTAAAGCACTTTTCCCCTCTATTCCCTGTACAGAACTTGAATTGATTGACCATTTGGCCTCCCTGCCATTTGAGTATGCTACCTCTGTAGCATTGAAGTTTCAGTTAGGAACATGCTCTTGTTGGTAGCAGTCACATCAGCAGTTCATGCCCTTTTATGTAGGAAGCCATGCCCGTAGAATTTCAGATCTCGGGTCTTAATGCATAGGGTGCCATACTTCGCCTTTATCAGTGATAGGGTTCCCTCAATATGAACTCATTTTCTTCACAAAATGTGAATCAGTCCTTGAATCTTATAGTTTCCTCTGCAAAGCACAACGCAGAGGACAGGGAGCTTTTCACTTCCTGAGTGTTGACCAGGAGAACAGTTGTTAACGCTGGGTATGAGAGTTCAGGAAGATGGACCACTTGTTTACGTTCTTTGCAGCATGGGTAGAAGGGTTTGCAGTTGACAAGCAGATGCTTTCCAGGTGACTCACTAAAGGTATTTTTTTTTTTTTATCACCCCACTGACCACCTGTTGCTAAATGCCTTGGTCAAAGCTTGCTTCACTAGATGTTGATACCTAGTGCTTACAGAAATTTGGATAAGTCTGTGGTAGCCACCTTTTTACAGTTTGTGCCCTCACCAACCATTTATTGTCAGCCGCTGCCGAGAGAGTCTGAATTTATTTGAAAAGTCATCACTTCATGGCTGAGTTATTTCAGCTTTTGTGATCCTCTGGTACTCCTTCCATCCTGTCGTATTTGTTTGGGATTTGTCTTAATTTGAGATCAAATAAGGAGAGTCAACAGTATGTATAACAAATATTTTGTTCTGTCAGTTAACATACAGTAGGACCTTGTATATGGGTTAAGAATACCTTCATTCCTTTATGGGTGTCTCTGTTCTTCCACCCCCCAGCTTTTGAACTTCCCCACAAGGCAAGCAGGTGTATGTAGATGTTTTCATGAGATCAGTATTACATTGTTCTTCCCAAACATAAACATACTTCTAGTCAGTCTTCAAAGCTCAGACTGCATTAGCAATAGCTGATGCGCTGCTATAAAATGTGACAAATGCAGATGTAACAAAACTCATAATTTGCTTCCCACTAATTAGCATCAAAACTTGTCATCCATTATGGTTTGCTTTAACTTAGAGACTCTGGCAGATAAGTGTCTCATTGAAGACCCTACTTTAAAATATTTTTTTTGAGAAATAGATTTCTGTCTGCCAGGAAAAAAGTGTGACCTATGGGCATCAAATTCCTTTTAAAAACTCTTAAATGAGTTTTCTTGTGTTTAGGGTCTGAATATTGACATAAGATCTGAAGGATATTCACTCCTACGTCTATTCAAAGTGCATTAAGTACCCCTAGAACTTGCCTTGAAAATAAAACATTTCCAGACATTAGCTTAAGCTACCCTAGTGTCATCTGCTTTAGTCCCAGATGTTCATCCTCAGTCAAAAAAGAGAGAATCTTGTAGAAAGGCACTTTATAGTAACCTGATGTCTACTTCTGCGTCAGTATGAGAAGGGGTGATTCCACCATGATGGGCCCTGTGCAGAGCCTAAATCATCCGTTTCTCTTGAGTTCTGTAACACTTACCTTTGGAAGCCATTATGGTTAAGGATTCCAGCATGTCTGATGACAGACTGTCTAGTCAGCCAAGAAGGGAGAACTTAGGCTACGTTTGACAGAGGTTGAGGGATTCAACATCATCATATTCTGTAGGGCATACAAGACTTGTAAATGGAGGGCAGGCCTACCCTCTACTACCACCAAGACCAAACATCTGGATGTTCCACTTAAGTGTATGCGGAAAAATAAACATTCCTTCCACACTCTGCTCCACTGTTCAATCAGAAAACTAATAAAGAGAACTGGTTCAGTTTTTCTTGGGGCTTGTTCATAGTCCTTCAGGCCTTTATCTTCAACCTTCTTCAGCTTCTTCCCCGGAAGAGGAAGACTTTTCTGACTAAGATCAAAGGAACCCCGAGTGTGCCTCTTTAATCCCCCCCCCCCAAAGGATTTAAATAGGATGCAGATGATGCCATTATCCTGTGATTCTCCTAGTGAGGAGATTTCTTTTGGAGATACTATTACTAGAATGAAGGACTATTTTAAATGGGAGGTCAGAGAGGTCTGATTCTTAGAAAAAATACAACAAACTATCAGATATGCACACTCCTAAACCTGTTGCTATCCCTCTGTTGCGGCATTAGAGTAGCCTGTGAGGCTGCTTCCTTTTCGTCTGACTCGCAGCCTCCAGCCCCTAAAAATTCAGACAGATTTTACAGAGTTCCTAACTGTCAAATGTGTCTCTAAAATGTAATCTCATAGCTGATCCAGCTGTCCTTTATCTTGATGCTGACAAAGTAATTAAGATTTTCTAATTGTATTCTTAATGACAGATAAAGCCCATAGCTTTCACTTGAGTCAGGGGCAAATCTTCAACAGTGTCTGGGACAGTGAGGGATGCTTTTAAAAATGTTATTCTGTCAACATCTCAAGTTAATAAATAACTCTAATTATTGACATTTTTAAGTGTAATTTGCCAACTTTTCTACACATGTCACTGGTTTAGGAGGAATTAAGAGCTAACATTTGAGCCAAATTCCAGGACAGTTGAGAGGTATGGTACAGCTGTGATAGATGTGGCAAAAAGGTCTGTATAGCACTCAAGGCTTTTGCAAGTATGGCAAGTGCAAAGGCCCCAAAATCTTCAAAGTCAAACACAAAAAACGCCCAGCACTCATATGAGAGGTTCATATTAACGTTTAATGCAGAAAATGTACGTATTAGTGTAAAAATACACTAAAACAAGAAAACCAAACCGGTTTCAGCCATCACCAAAACTGGTTTGATTTTCTTGTTTTAGTGTATTTTTACACTAAGTACATTTTTATGCATTAACCTTTAATATGAACCTCTCATAGGAGTGCTGGCAGTTTTTTGTGTTTGACTAAAAAGGTCTATACCTTACCCACTTTATCGAACAGAGCAATCTGCTCTCAAACCTACTTGACAGAACATTTGCTGGCCATTCTTGACAATGTGACAGTGTCCCCAGTTCTCATTTTAAATCTAATCATCTAAACATGCTTAAAACTCAAGTAGCATTAACACTCGCATTAAATATGGTTAGGATGATGTGGATGCTGCTTCTAAAGCAGCTGCCACAATTGCTGCTTGGTTAAGACTTCAGTCTTTCCCTAAATATGTTGAAGTACAGCATTCAAATACACATTTAAAGATCTAGTGTTTAGAAACTCATAAATGGGTTTACAAAGCTGGATGAAAGAAGGATACTAAGTATTAAACATTGATTATTTTCTCTAGTTCCTAAATTTCATAGGAATTATCCCACAAATCCTGGATCTTTTTGTTATAAGCCATCCAAATCTACACACAGAATATCTGGAAAGGGTTCATTTAAAAAGAATTGGCTAGGAGATCCCAATGGTGGCCTCGTGGATCCATTTCCCAAAGAAACTATTTCTGAGTAGCCTTGCAAAACCCCCTTTCTCCCTCTCCACCATAGCCTACCTCTGAAATTTGCAGGGAAATTTTCATTCCCTTCCTTTATGGGACTCTCACAACAGAATGTTGGAAACTAGATGTCTGAAAAATGGTTATAAACTCCAGTGCGCATCCCGCCCTGCGCCATCAGGAATTGAACATATTCCTCCAGTTATTTCAGAATTACTTCTGGGAGGTATAGACCTGGTTTCTTTAGATTAGTGGGAAAAAGTCCTTTTTCCCCCCCAGGCTTTTTCTGGTGTTCTGGAGACCCATTCTAGATCTCTCCAGACTACACACTGTCCTGGAGGCTCCATAATTTAAAATGTTAACTTTTCCAACCTTACTCTGTTCTTCATCACGATACATTAAGACTGTTATCTTTTCATTCACAAAAATCACAGACCTTTTTTTTAATACGTTATCAGTTTACTTATTTACTTTTTGGAGTGCCTGCTGCTTCAAAATGTTTTACCAAATGCCTTGCTCAAGTAATTGCTTTCTGCAGACTTCAAGGCACACACACATTTCATTACCTGGACAATTATCTGTTTTCAGCTTCATCCACTCAGGAAAACTGTGCTAGACTTTGCAAAGAATATTCATCAGTTAAAATTCACACTGATCTTTAAAAAAAAAAAAAAAAAAAAAAAGTAATTCCTGCATCTGTCCCACACTGAGTTTCCAGGGATGCCACCTAAACACATTCTTAAAAGCTGCCTTCTTTTCAGCAGAAGACATGCCAGGATTCTGTTTCCTGAAGTTTTCCAAAAGAAGAAATGATTAGAGCAAGGGAATTTTTAAAGGCTGTGGGATTTATGGTACTGTCCATTCTGAACTTTAACTGATTTTTTTGGATCAATCAAATTCTGTCTAATATGGGAGTCCCATCTCCCTTCCATGTCGTTGTCAGAGTATAGTCACAAATGTCAGATCGTGCTTGAGTAGCTTTCTCCCTGGAAACAAAGGTGCATGTAATGTAGGAACCACAAAAGCAAGCACAACCATATCGATCTTACTTCTGATTGCTCTTATCAGTGCTATCCAAGCCTTAAACCAATTTTGGAGTTCAGGCATATTACAGGAGATCACAGACAGAACCACAAGAGGATGGGGTGGTTAAAATCTTAACTCCTGTGCAAATTAGACATGATAGTCTATGACTTAGCCATTCAGCTCAACCTTTTCCTCCTAACAGCATACAGTGGCATATTCCCTGAGCAAATCCAGGGCAGACTGTCCTATCTGGATGTTATACAGAGACATCTTCCTGCAAGTAGTTCACCAGTGGAAGATGTCTCCAAATGATCAGTTTGCCTCTAAACTCAGATAACTGTTTCTGCTCCAAGGCGGCCTGCAAAGTGGCCTGAAAGACGCACACTTTTTCAGTTTCCTGGACAGAGATGTTTGTTTATACTCCATTCTTCCCATTTCCAAAATTCTGAAGATAAGAAAGGACCTTCCAAAGATGCTATTGGTGACCTTTGACCCAGACTACTGCTTCTTCCACCTCTTGCAACTGATCAAGCGCAGTCACCTAAAACTACCTCACACGGTGGATTTTATCTGGAACAGGAGCTCTCTGATACAGCCAGATCTTCAAACCCTAAATCGAACAGTTTGGATGATATTTTTGATTCACTTTAGGAACTTCATTCTGCTATTTGTATTTAAGGAGGCAAAAACTGCTATTAGGAAGTCATATTTCTCTAAATGGACAGTGTTTACTCTTTGGTGCCAAAACAAATTGTAGGACCCATTGTGAGTGGGAACACCCATGAGTCTTCATTAGCTGTCTGTTCCTTAACACTGGTGTAGCGTAACGGAAGTGATCAGCCACTTCAGCCCGTTTGCCACTGGATACTTGTTTGTCTCCTGTTTTTCAGGTCAGGCAGTTTCTTAAGGAAGCAGTTCATAGTAAGATAAACAAATTAAATGGTGTTGTCTCCTTGAAATTTAAATAGAAAAGTTAACTTCTGTTGGTAGCCTTAATGTTACTGAAAGGGTTTCTGAATTGCATACAGGCTCTTGTGTATTCACCCTTGTCTAGAATTTCACAAGGACAACCCTTCCTACATGCCAAAAGTATTATCTGAGTTAACCCTTAACCACACTGTTCAGTCCCTTGCGTTCTGTTGTAATCCCTAAAGTAAAAGGTAAAGAACTCATTGTTGCTTATATGTACACAGTTGAGCTTTATTTGGTCAGAACTAAAATCTTAAGAAAAAAATAAATGTAGTTTTCATCTGTCATGATGAGAAGAGGACAGCCCATCTTTAAACTATTTCCAGTGGACTTTCTCTTTCTGTTCATTTCTCTTACTTTAATCATAAGGATCGTCCAGAAAATGTCACTCTTCTAGAGCAGTTGCTGCATCAGGTGCATTTTTGAAAGGTGTGGACACTAGGGGTCCGTCTTAGAATCTGCTACTTGGTCTTCTGTTTGCACATTCATTAAGCAATGTAAACTGGAGGTTTTCTTCAGGGCCAGAACTGATTTTTCATTTCACAAATTTTTTGAAGCTTTGAGTTTGGTCCCATTTGTGAAGAATAATGCAACAGTGATCTTATGAAGAATGTATACAGTTGTGTAGGTAAGTTACCATAATGGTAATGTTCAAACAGACCATTGTTACAATGCATATATCTTTCATCCAGTCTCCCTTTTCTTTTTACTTGTGGCTTGGACGAAGTGTCCTTCTCATGTTGTTATACCTCCCCACATTGTTTTTTTCTGTGGCTTTAATTAGGGCTGTATCCTTCCCCTGTCTTGTTAGAGGCAAAAAAGCTCTGAGTTTGATGTCCATACATTCTGTTTATACTAACATATCTGCTAATGGCAGCCATAAGGCGTGTGAAGGAGCCTGAGCTTTGTAGGGTGTCCAGACATGTGTATCCTAGTGGATAAATCCTGTTTGTAAAGAATACTGCAACAGTGGCTTGTTAGAACATCTACCACTATAGTAAGTTGCCTTTACAACTGATTTTCATATTACTTGCGTAATAAGTTAAGTTTCAGATCTTTGTTGCTGTCCTTGATGTGCACTCGTAGCGTGGAGATACTGGTGGGCTTTGGAGATGGATTAATTTATGTAGTTTGCATTGTATGTCATTGTGCACATCTGTGTGGATGCTCTGTCCCTAAATTCAATATTTTGCAAAATATCCTGAATTTGGTAGGTGGAAAGAGCTATACGTATTCTAGGACCAATCAAGGAAAGTTTTTACTATGTCCGATTTTTTAAAAATGCATCTTTTGTTTCCAGAACGCTAAAATGGGGAAAAATGTGATGCTGAATGAGGTGTGGAAGTTGCCTTTACAACTGATTTTCATATTACTTGCGTAATAATTTAAGTTTCAGGTCTTTGTTGCTGTCCTTGGTTTGCACTCGTAGCATGGAGATAATGGTGGGCTTTGGAGATGGATTAATATATGTAGTTTGCATTGTATGTCATTGTGCACATCTGTGTGGATGCTCTGTCCCTAAATTCAATATTTTGCAAAATATCCTGAATTTGGTAAGTGGAAAGAGCTGTACTTATCCTAGGACCCATCAAGGAAAGTTTTTACTATGTCAACAAATATTGTAAAAATGCATCTTTTATTTCCAGAACACTACAATGGGGAAAAATGTGATGCTGGATGAGGTGTGGCTGTTTTTACATGTTCCCAAAATGAAATTAATTTAGACTGGTTTATAATCCCTACCCCTCTCCCTTTTAATATTTAAATTCAGAGTGTTAACATCTGTTAATTAGTAACTGTTTATTTTTCATTCTTTTTACAGAAACCTTGGTTTTACAACTTAAGAGAAGCCTGGAAAGGATTTCCAAAGCAGGTTTGTCAGGCAGATCATTTAGATTTAAGAATGTTGTGCAAAGCATTAGTTTGGTTTTTGCTATTCATTACTAAGCTTTCAAGAAAATTGTAAGCATGCTGTATCTCCCTGTATATATATTGAAGTCAACAACAAAAAATAATTTAGGTACATGATTACAAGTATAGATGGCAGTCACTGGCAAAGGATTTCCATAGTCAGTTACAGTCCAGCTTGGAGTAGAAGTTCTCTTCTTGGCTGGACTGTCTTTTTAAAGCCAGATTTTTTTTTTTATTTGATCACAACTGATCCATAGAAAAGACTGTGGCACAACTCTGAATAATACATTTCAGATTATATAAGCTGGAGTACATATAGAATGTTCCAGGCATTTGATTAAAAAATGACTGAACAAGAAAAAAACAAAAGTTAAATAACATAAAGAAAAAATTCCCTCCTGCCCCCCCCCAGACATTTGACCCACCTACATTCTCCTCTGATTTCATTGCTAAACACACAATTTACATAGGCGAAAAGGGATCAGGGAAGCATAGAGCAATTTTTTAAACACCTTTATTAAATAGTCACTTAAGACCCATGCACATACAATTCTAGAAAAGAAAACCTTAACATTTTTCATGTTCATGCATTATACATTGCATACGTTTTCTTTATTTTCCATAATTATTGCTCACTCCATTACATAAATTACTCAGTTCCTGCCTTTGCTTAAACCCCACTCTTCCTCCTGAACGTTATTCTGCATGTATTGCTCCAAACAATTCCATGTATTTCTATGTAATTTTTTCCTTCCTTTTTTCAAGAGACACCACTTCCCTTTCTTTTATTTCTTTTGCAATTTTCAATACTTAAGATATAATTGATTTAGATTCTGAGTTCCCTTTTCTAGTATTTGCTTTTTTGGTAGCTTGACAGCATTAAACTTAGTAAGGCTTTACTTTTATGTATTTATTTGCAGTTTGCCAGGATAGTCCAGTTGGGCCACAAGGAGCCAGTTTTCAATGGAGTCCTGGGGAGAAAAGCTCCAGAAAAATACAAATACATAGTACACATTGCACATTTACATTACAGATTCTCATAGGAATACAAAGTAAATATAAAAAGAAAAGGTTAACAATGATGGAATACATCAGTATACTTTGTAAAACAGCAATAAAAAACATTTATTTTTTTTTTACACAAAATTCGCAGCATAGGGTAACTGGTTAAGTAGTTGATCAAATAGTTCAATAGAGCTGTGGAAATGTAGGAGACAGTGATGGCATATTTAGTTCTAGGAGAGTAGGAAGTGGTATTAGAAGGATTAGGTAAGATGGGAACAGGAGCACTTCCATTGTGAATTTAGGTGCGAGTGCAGCAAGGCTTTAAATGAGGAGAGATTGCTGGTGATGCGGATAGGAGATGGTAGAGAATTCCAGAGGCATACAAGAGAGGACGACAGGTGATTCCCAGGTGGACGTGTGGGTTTGTGTAGTTTAATTAGTTTTTGGGAATTGGTTCTTAGAAGTCATTCTGGTTCTTACATTTCAAAGGTAGTGGCTAGGGAGGGACAAAGAGAGGGGTTGTAAATGAGTTTGTGTGCTTAGATGAATTGGGTATAAGTGAGGAGGTTAGGTAGCTCAAGCCAGTTTAGTTGAAGAGAATTACAATGGTAAGAAATGGCTCTGTGACCTGCTGTAAATTTTGATATCTTGTTATAGCAAGAGGCGAGTTTTGTTTTGGGGGAGGATTGCAGGTTGGTGAAGATAGATGCACCATATAGGAGGGATGGGATAAGAAGTATTGGCTAGTATGAGCCTACTGGAAGGAGAGAGAGAGAGAACGATTGACAGTTTAACATACCAATTTTTTTGTGGGATTTTTGATATTTACTTTGTAAATGTTTGTCGAAATTTAGTTGATCTATGGGTACTCCTAGTAGTTTAGTGTCAGAGACTATTTCTAGGGGAGTATTATTTTGCTGGTGATTATAAATGAGTGTTTATCTAGGGAGGAGGTTTTGGAGCCGGTGAATAACAAATGTAGTTTTGGTTGCATTGAGTCACATGGTTGCCTTGCATCCACTGCTCAGTAGAGGAGAAGGCAGTTTGGGTAACCTTGTTTATAGTGGAAATAGAAAGGGAGGAGCAGATAATGGTAAAATCGTCTGCATATTGCATGAGGCTGGACTTTGAAATGGCTTGGTAGAAGTCGTTAATATGTTGAATAGTAGGGGGCCTGAAGTGGAACCTTGGGGGACACCTGTGGGAGTATTAAGGAACAGTGAAGTGGCTTTATTCCATTTGACTGCTTGTTGTCTGGTTGTGAGGTAGCTGGCGAACCATTTGGTACAGGAAGGGGACAGGTTTAGTTTGGAGAGTTTATTAAGAAGCAGGTTGTGGGAAATAGTGTCAAATGCCTTAGAGAGGTCAAGGAGAAGGGTGGACACTAAATGGCCGGAATCACAGGCTTTAATTGTTTCAAGGAAGGAGAGTAGAGAAGTGGAGGTGCTATGACCGTGTCTGAAACCATGCTGTGCGTGGGTAAGAACTGGTTGTTGATGAGACAGGGTAAGAGGAGTTGATGGATACATTTTTCAAGAAGCTTAGAAGTAGGGGATAAGATAGCAATAGGACGGAAGTTTGGAATGTCATTATTACCTCCTTTATGTAGAGGAGTAATAAAGGCTTTTTTCCAGAGCTGAGGGACCTGGCTTTCTGAGATAGACCAATTAATTAGTATGCTGATAGGAAGAGCATTGGCTTCTGCGGCTACTTTTAGGAAGTAGGAAGGAATTTCATCAGGGCATTGAAACCAGGTTTTAATTTTAGGAGAAGTTTTTTATGGTTGATATAGAGATGCAATTGATAGAGAAAGGTGGAGGTTGGGGGGCAGGGGATGCTAAGGGAGGAAGGGATGGGTGCACGCTGAGGAGGGGTTGTAGAGGTGTTGGTGAAGGGCGATGTTAGCCTGCTTATGGACTCTATGAAGAAAGAGTTAAATTGGGTGGCTAAGTCCATGTCAGAGGCATCTGGGTTGGGGCAAGGGTTTTCTTTTTTTTCCTGGGTTAGGAGAGATGAGATTCCTTTCCAAAATAGTTTGGGATTGTTGTGGTTGGTTTGAAGAGTGGAGAAATAGGCTTTGCGGTCTGAGGTAATACGTTTTTTTTACTTTGTCGTAGTGTTTTATATTCGTTTAGGGTGATAGTGGTTTTATTTTTTGGTAACATGTCCAGCTTTTTGTCACGTTGTTGCATGATAGCTAAGGTGTTTTTGGTTAACCAGGGTACAGGGTTACTTTTTGTACATTTTCTTTTCAGAGGGACAAAGGAGTTGAGCAGGTTTGTGAAAGTAGAGTTAAAGTAGGAAAGAGCATTATCTAGGGTAAGAGTCTTTAATGGGTTCCAGTTTGTGCTTTTTAGTGCATTTGAGAAGGTTTCAGAATTAAAGTTCTTTAGGCAGTGAGTGGAAATTTAGGTGTTAGTTGTATGGAAGAGGGGAGACAGAGGGCAAAAGTGGGGAAGTGGTCAGCTAGTGGGTCTGGGAGAATACCACCATCAGCGGTATAGTGAGGATGTGATACTAGAATCCAGTCTGTTGTACTTCCAGTAATGGAGTTCTTGGAAGGCCTGGTAGTGGAATTGATTAGTTGTGTAAAGTTATATAAGTTAATATTGAGTGAGTTAGTGGGAGTTTGGATTGTGGTGCAGTTTGTGTTCATGTCTCCCTGGATTATGGTTTCGTAAGTAATGTTGGTAGAGACCCAGAAGAGAGTGTTTTCAAGGGATGAGATATTGTCTCCAGGGGGAATATAGAGTGAGAGAATAAATGAGTTTGCTTGTTTAGGTGGATATATTTTTGTATTTACTTTGTATAGGAAATCAGATTGTCTCAGCTCAAAAGAATTTTCTTACAACCATTTGCTCCCTCAACATCTCTGACAGAATACTCTAGGGAATTTTTCAAATCTGCAAATGTGTTGCACACCCCAGAAACAGGTCTTCGGAAAACCCTCTTTCACATCACCCCTTCAGTATTTGGTGTGTACCTGAAGAAAATTTATCTGAATTCTGCTTGGGGTGTAAAAATACTTATCCAAATGCATCCAAAGAAGACTCCTTAAACCTTCTGACTTTGTTGTATATGTTGGGAGCATACAGATGCATCTTCCAATTGGTCCTTCGTAAATTGCCTTTCCAGTTTCTTTTACCAATACTTTCTAACCTCTTCTGATTATTTATCAGGAAATATTTTATATGCCATACTAATTAACCCTTACTGCATTCTGTTCTAGACTCAACTAAAACCTGTCAGTGTTGAACTTTCACTTAGCACTCTCCTGATGTTCTTCATCTCACATTGCTGCAGTCCTTACACTTGGGTAGTCCGCTGTCCTCGGTCGGCCCGAATATCAAAGTATAAGGCTGACGTCGGTCAAGGCACATTTGACTGACATCAGGACGTCAGGGTACAAATGCGCATGACCGACGTCATATCCTCAGTCTTTTTTGCCGCATGGTCCGATGCAGAAGCAGCGTTGCAAGTGCCGGTTGGCGTTCTGAAATTGTTCGATTTCGGAGTTTCAGACCGAGTCAAAGTTGGCTAAGTACCCCGTTGGGGAATATTTTAATTTTTTCTTGCCTCAGTGGTTTACCGGATGTCAGAAAAAGTGAATAATTGTATTTCTTGTGGGAAACAGATACCGCATAGAGACTACCATACTTTGTGTATTCCTTGTTTAGGGCCTGAGCACGACGTTGTTGGGTGTCGCTCTTGTGCTAGATTCAATAAGCGCACTATTAAGAGAAGATTAGATTGTGCCAGGTTAGTCTTCGGAAGCGGTGCAATTATAAAATGCCGTCGGATGCTCCGGCGCCCGCTTCTTCGAAGAAGCGCAAGGACAAAGCAGTTAAACCTAGGCTAGAGGAACCGTCAGTACCGGACGCCGGTTCTTTAGAGGTGTCGGTGGAGCCGGTGGTTCCACCGGAGGTTTCTTTGGGATCCCAGGGAGAGACTTTGTTATTGCAGGATGTGGCCTCTCAGGAGGCAGGCCAGGCTGATGGGGCTTCTCAGGTTACTATACTTCCCTCCCTGCCTAGGGTGGTTAGGCCCTCTCCTTCTGTTTCCAAGGCTTCTCCCAGGGGCAGGCCAGGTTTAGCTTCAGTTGGTGTTACCCCTAGCTCTTCAGGAACTGTGCCCAAGAAGCATATGCTTAAAATGGCAGAAGATTTGATTACTTTGATTAGGGGTTCTATGCTACCTCCTGATAAGAGACCTAGGGTGGAGCCTGAGCTAGGGAGTTTTGAGCAGGCTTCAGATGTTTCAGAGTCTTCGGCTGAAGACTTGCAGGAGTACTCTCCATACTCTGATTCTGATGTGGATGATTCTACTCCTTCTGCTTCTCCTCCTGAGGATTTTTCTTTTTCAGAAACTCTTCATTCCATGAGGGAGCATTTTAAGTGGGAAGGTCAGGACTTCTCTGATTCCAGGAAAAGGCTTAGGGAATTTTTGTTTTTACCCCAGCATAGGCCTTTGGCTATACCTCCTGTTTTGGATGTAGTGGAAGATGTTTTTACAGAGGCTTCTCTTAATCCTGATTCTTTGCCTCCTGCTCCTGTTAAACCGGATAGGTATTACAGGGTGCCTGAAGCTCATAAGTATCTTTTTAAGAGTCCTAGGGCGGACCCAGAAACTGTTAGTCAGGGGCCTAAAGGTGTTAAGGCTTCTGTTGTTAAGAATCCGGTTCCTGCAGACAGAGGCCAGGGCCTTGGATAGATGGGGAAAGAAAGTTTATACTTCTTCCACTCTTGCTATGAGGGCTTTGAATTGCCAGTTTCACATGTTGAAATACCAAAACTATCTCCTTTCACAATTGAAGTCTAAGGTTGATGCTCTGGCAGTAGGTATTGATTGTAAGGAGTTGCAAGATTTAGTGCATGTTTCTGAACAGGTGGGTAAGCATTCTTTGCAATGTGGTTTTGATGCTGTACAGGCCTCGTCTAGGGTGGCTGCCACTGGGTCAGTTCTTCGCAGGCACGCCTGGCTGAGGGATCAAAATTTATCTGAACATGTTAAAACAAGGATTTTAGATGCTCCTTTACAATCTGACGTGTTGTTTGGTCCTCCTGTTGAGGCAGTCTTAAAGAAAATGGAAGACAAGGCTAAGTCTATGCAGACTGTTAAGGATTTTTTGTAGGTCCAGCCTCCAAAGTTTAGTAGAAATTGGCCTACTAAGGGGTGGTCGTATCCTTCTTATGATTCCCAGTCTAGGGGTAGATCTAGACGTGGTAGGGGCAGAGCTCAGGGCTCTTTCAGGCCTAGAACAGGGAGTTCTCCTGCACAGTCTTCGGGTGAGGGCAGGGGTCAGTCCTTTCGTAAACAGACCCAATGACCTACCTTTTCAGCTGCCAGAGCCATCTCGTCTGGCAGCACCTTTGGGAGGAAGGTTGGCACTTTTCAAAGAAAATTGGAGTTTAATTACCCAAGACAGATGGGTATTGGATATCATACACCACGGTTACAGGTTTTATTTCCATACCTTGCCTCCTTTCAAAGGCATGCCAGACGTTCCTCCTCAACAAAGAATAGAGGCTCACAAGCAAGTTTCTCTGTTACTCCAAATAGGGGCCATACAGCCGGTCCCTATGCCAGAAGTGGGCCTAGGATTTTATTCTCGCCTGTTCCTAGTACCAAAGAAGGGGAACACGTGGAGACCAATTTTGGATTTATCTACCCTCAACACTTATCTGGACATTCCCAAGTTCAAAATGTTGACGTTACAGCAGCTTTTACCTCTGCTGGGCAAAGATCATTGGATGGTAACTTTGGATCTCAAGGAGGCTTACCTTCATGTTCCTATCAGACTAAGTTGCAGGAAGTATCTGCGTTTTCGAGCTGGGACTTCTCACTATCAGTTCTCTGCATTGCCCTTTGGCTTATCTACTGCCCAGAGTGTTCACGAAAGTTCTGGCTCCAGTGATAGCTTTCTTCAGGCTAAAAGGAATACAGATCTATCCTTATTTGGACGACTGCCTGATTCTGGCTCAAGGAAGGGAAGAGCTTCTTCATCATTTGGAATATGTGATAGCAGTGCTAAGATGCCTGGGGTATTCTGTGAACGAAATAAAGTCCAGTCTAGTACCCTCTCAGGACATGTGCTTTCTGGGTGTGAGACTGAATACAGCATCCCAGATGGCCTTTTAACCCCGGACAAACAAAGAGTCTATCCCTTTACTTCCATCAACTATCTCATCAGTCCGGGCTGACTGCAAGGACAGTCCTTCAAGCCTTAGGGTTCATGGCATCTTGTATTCTGGTGCTTCCCAATGCCAAACTGCATATGAGGAAGCTGCAATGGTATCTCAAAAATGTATGGACACAGCACTGCCAGGATCTGGACACTGTCATTCCAATAATACCTTGCATTCAAAAGGAATTTTTGTGGTGGGCTCAGGAATGTCACCTAAACAAGGGACTCTCTGTGACCCGGCCAGAGGCGAGTCAGATTTTAACGACAGATGCCTCAGACAAAGCTTGGGGAGCTCATCTAAATGGAAAGTGGATACAAGACAAGTGGCCTGCCAGACTACAACATCTACATATCAACCTGAAGGAGATGTTAGCAGTCCAGTTTGCATTAATAGCTTTCAAGGATTTACTTCTTCCAGGGCAGGTGTTGATTCTAACAGACAACACAACTGTCATGTGGTACATCAACAAGCAAGGGGAACGATTCTTATCCTCTATGCAGGCAAGCAATGATTTTGTGGGAGACTGCTCTCAGTTTACAGCTCAATCTTCAGGCAAGGTTTCTGCCAGGAGCACAGAACTCCTTAGCAGATGTGTTGAGCAGACGAATTATGGATCCCCACCAGTGGAAATTGGATCCTCCTGTATTTCAGAAATTGACAGTGTCATGGGGAACTCCAGACATAGATCTGTTCGCTTCTCCACTAAACCATCAGCTGCCAAAGTTTTGCACAAAATGGTTTCATCCCACAGCTTGGAGAGTGGATGCTCTTTCTTTCAATTGGAGCAATCTTCATGTGTATGCCTTTCCACCTCTGCCTCTCCTCCCGAAGGTACTTCTAAAGGTCAGACAGGACAAGCCAAGGATGATTTTAATAGCTCCAGATTGGCCTCGACAGCACTGGTACCCATTACTGAGAAGTCTAGTACGGAAGCCTCCATGGCCTTTGCCTTTGATTCCACACCTGTTGTCACAGGAGGACAGCCATTTGCTCAATGTCAAGCTTCACTCTCTGCACCTAACAGCCTGGCATATTCTGTTTTGAACCATAGTGGGCCTCCACTTCCTCAGCAAGTTTTGAATGTTATTTTGGAAGCTAGAAGGCATAGTACAAGGAAAGTGTACGCAGATAAATGGAAGAGATTTTTATTTTGGAGTGCAGCAAAAGATTTTGATGTTTCTGGGCCTAATTTGAGTGTGGCTCTTCAATATCTTACTGAGTTACTGGACAAAGGTTTGTCTTTCTCTTCTATTAAGGTTCATGCTGCAGCAATTTCGCTCACTATGATTGTGACCCACCATTGTTTTCTCATCCTTTGTTCAAGCAATTTCTTAGAGGGGCAAAGAATATAAGACTCCCACGAAAAGCTCCTGCTCCTGCTTGGGATCTCAATTTTGTGTTGGAGAAACTCACTCTACAAACTTTTGAGCCTGCAGCTACTTCTGAGTTGAAATATTTATCATGGAAGACTGCTTTTTTGTTGGCCATTACCTCTGCAAGAAGGGTTTCTGAATTGCAGGCCCTTATGGCGGTTGAGCCTTTCTTGATTTTCCATAAGGATAGGGTATCTTTACGTACTAATCCTTCCTTTATGCCTAAAGTGGTTTCTAGTGTGGCTTTAAACCAAACTATTCATTTGCCTACTTTTTATGCAAATCCCCAAAATAAGGGGAAAAGATTTTGCACACTTTAGATGTACACAGGCAGTTGCGATATTATTTAGACAGAACTAAAGGGTTCAGGCAGTCTCAGCAGTTGTTTGTTTCTTTTGCTTTGGGTTCTCAGGGCAAGCCTGTGTCAAAACAAACTATTTCTAAGTGGATTGGGTTTTGCATTGCTTTCTGTTATTCCCATCATGGCAAGGAGATTCCAGCTGGGATTAGGCCTCATTCCACTAGGGCTACTGCCACTTTGACAGCCTTTTTGAGGGGAGTGGCAACCAAGGATATTTTGGAGGCAGCTACTTGGAGTTCAGTGCATACTTTCTCTAGGCATTATCACCTACCACTTTACTCTAAATCCAGGGCTGGTTTTGCCACTGCTGTTTTGCAGGGCATTTTGGCAGCTCCTGCTTCCTTGTAGTTTGGCCATCCTCCCTTACCTCTGCTTTGGGATTCTACCCAAGTGTAAGGACTGCAGCAATGTGAGATGAAGAACATAGTACAGTTTTGTACCTACCATAAATGTAGATGTTCGAAGATCCACATTGCTGCAGTCCAATTTACCTCCCTCCTTCCCTCTGTAGTTAGAGGTGGTTGTGTGGGTTGGGTTGTAAATATTGTGTATATTGTATATATTGTACATATAACTAGTGCAGGGGTGGTTGGTTGTTTGTTTGCTGTCTTTTGGTTTTGACCTTTATGTTTAGGGTCTTCTGACATCTGGGGCAAGAAAAGACTGAGGATATGACGTCGGTCATGCGCATTTGTACCCTGACGTCCTGATGTCAGTCAAATGCGCCTTGACCGACGTCAGCCTTATACTTTGATATTCGGGCCGACCGAGGACAGCGGACTACCCAAGTGTAAGGACTGCAGCAATGTGGATCTTCGAACATCTACATTTATGGTAGGTACAAAACTGTACTTTTCTGTGTGTCTGCCTATATTCTGATATCAATTCTTGGTTAAGAAGGCAGTCACTAACCTACAGTGCAAACTTCTTTTTGACCTCATCCAACTCTGTTACTTTCCCTTTCTAGTTATTTTGTCCCAATACTTGGTTCTTTTTCCAATTTTCTCCAGTTAATTTCAGACTGCTCTTGCCTTTTTTCTGTACTTGCAGTTCTCCCTATTGGGAAAATATCTCTCCTCCATTCCAGTGTTGGCTTGATTCTTAAAATTTCTGCTGCTGTTTTATTGTAGTAATCTGCATGGATGTTTCTGTTCTCCTTAATGCGTATGAATCCAAAATCCTACTCTCCTTATTTCTCAAACGCCTTCCCTATTCCTCATCATCCCTTTCCACTTTGATTTATAACTTTATGTATATGAGCGTTAACTGCTTAGGTATAAATTATCTATTCAAACCAGGTAGTCCTAAGATACCTTGTTCTATGCAAATTCTTCCGTTGTCCTACTCAAAAAAATCCCAGCTAACTCTATCAAATGCTCTTTCTGCATAAATACAGACTGTAAATGTATATTTTCTTACTATCCGCTCCTATCTGGATCATCATTGTTTTATTCATGTTATCAAAAATTTTCCTGCCCTCCACAAAACTATTGTGGTCCATATTTGTCAGTGTAGCAGTATCTTTGACGTTCTGTTAGTACTTATTGAAATAAGTCTGTATGATACTGGGTCAGAAGGATCTTTACCCTCTTTGAGTAATTCAACCACTACACCTTTCTTCCAAATGCTGGTACTTTCCCTTCTTTTAAAATATTGTTAAACAAAACCTTCTAGATGTTCATCATATTGATCACTGCTGCAGTAGCCTTTGCTATATATGAGTTGTATCCTACCAAGGAATATAATAGCCGCCCAGCTTCCAAAGCTTCAAGGCTAAAAGACAAGTCTGCACTCCAGACCTTTCAGAGCTTTATTAATGCTGAAGAATGTGCTGCTATAAGGCTTTCAAGCTTCAACAGTTTGCTTGGTGCTGTTCTTTTCCTGAGCAGATACATTCCCTTGGGGGGGGGGGGGGCACTTCCAGGAAAGTTATTTTAAAGCTAGGAGTGTTGTGCTGTAATGGACTGTGATGAAATTGCATTACATGGGAGTGCTTTTTTTTTGTCAGTTTAAAAGTTGTGTAAAGTAACTGAAAAACATTTTTTTCTGTGGAGAAATTGTTTATTTTACTTTGGGGGGAGCTGGCAAGGTGTTTTAAAGTGCATTATACTGTGCTTTTCTGTGAAAAAAGTGACCTTTAAAGACTTGGTCGTTTTTATCAGCATTTGCTGCTTGTCTTCTGTGGGAAAGAGGAACCATTTTTGCCTTGACCATGGAACAAACTGCCAGTCCAGTGGTCATTCCTTCCAGCCAAAAAAAGAAAAAGTTAAGCAAACATCCTTTGCCGCTACAGCAAGTTAGCAGTTTTCCTCAGCCACGGGAGGATGACTGCTTTGGACATTTTTTGTACCTCAGACCACTCATCTTTTACCCCAGATTCCTCTGGCATACCACCTACTGCCACTATAGACCAGGGGTTAACTCCATTCTCTACAGCTCTTGGGGTCCCCTCAGTGGGCAAAGGAGCCACTCTTGTTAGTCATGGGAGAGGTAATACGGACGTCTTCCCTATTGTCAGAATGCTGTGCCCATCCTGGGGTAAGTTGCTGTTGCTACTGCCATTACTAACAAAGTTGGCCCCATTTATCAAAAAAGAAATAGACAAATAAGCATGTGATGTATCGTACTCATTCTCAGGGTTCCTTAGGAGTAGTGTACTGGGCCTGGCTCAGGGTTTAATTCAGAGTATTGACCCTTGTTGTGAAGGCATCTATATTACATAATCTAACTTTTAAAAGTTCAAATGTTATATGGTTGACAACATATGATCGAACTTTTAAAAGTTCGAAAATGTAATAAAAAAATAAACCAAAGGGAAAAAAACTACCTGAATGGTTTAAGCGGGGGGGGGGGGGCAAGCCCCCCTGCACCCTCCACATGGGGGGCTGTGCCATCCACACCCCCCGCTCTTTAAATACACCAACTCAGAAATCGCACTACAGTACAGAAAAGGGATATCTTCCCATTCCGCACTGTACGGAGATCTCCGTTGAAACATTCGAAAGTTCAATCATATGGTGTCAACTTTTCATAGTTCGACAATGTGATAAACGTGATATAGATCTGTTGTAAAGTAGTTTCTGGTGAAAGAATATGAGAGAGCTTTTCCTGAAGAGATTCAAGGTTTTGAATCTAAATAGGAAGATAAAGGAGCAGATACGCGTTTTTCTTTTTCCCCTCAGATTTCTGATTTAGACTCCAAGGAAGGCTGAATTTCTGATTTTCCTTGTGGGGAGTTGTCTTTCTCAGAGACTATTACTAGAGTGTGCCAGTTGTTTTCAGTGGGAAAACACTGAGGTTTCCAAGTCATTTAGAAAATACTGCATTGATTAAGAAGGAATTTCCAGAACTTCTCCCATTCCTCCTGCTCTGTCTTCTTTAGGGGATGCATGTTATTGCCTGTAGTATTCCTGATAGTCAACTAGCTGCCCCCTAAAAGGCAGACAGGATGTATAAAGTTCCTCAGTCTTACACTATTCCCAAACTTGACCCTGTAACTGCAGCTTTAGTTAATTACACTGCTCCTAAGCACTTTAATTTCAATCCTACTGTTTCTGATAAGGATCGGAAAATTAAGTATTGAGAAAATGTGTATATTTCTGTAACATTGATTTTCAGAATTTTCGTTGGGCTGTCAGACTTGTATGTTAGTTTGTTCTAATTGAAAAAGTATTATGAATGTTTTATCTACAGTTTCTTCCTGTGAGGAAAAATCAGTTTTAAATAATTTAGTTTCTTTTGTTGCACAGGTCACTACTCGTTCTTTACAGTGTGCTTATGATTCTAGTAATATTTCATTCAGGGCAGTTGCCATTGGTTCTGTTTTGATGAGGTATGTGTGTACGCATTCTCAGGATCTCCCTGATGCCAGTGAGATTTTACTAATTCCCCTTTGGAAAGAGATTGTTTTTGGCCTCTCAGCAGCAGAGGTAATCAGAATGTGTGATGAAAGGCAAAAGCTGATCAGGGAATCTCTCAAGATTTCAGTCCTTCTCTTCTAAATTTTCCAAGGGATTTTTTTATCTCCTTATCCAATTTTGGCTAAAACAAGAGTAAACAGTCTCAACAAAATGTCTGTAACCAGATGTGTAATAAATGGCAAGGGGGGTTCCAGAAAAGACAGTCCAACAAGTCTGACTGTTGAAGAAACCCTGCAACCCCCTCACATCCTAGCTCCTTTTTTTCTTCCCGAAAGTATGCATCTTCACATCTGATGTCCTTTTCATTCTTCCTCACTGATAGGTTATGAATCCGATCCTCTGATCCAACTGTGCCATATTTTCCAGACTTTAGCATATAACCTTGAGCTCCTCCCTCTTTCCATAATGCATTTCACTACCTCTAACTCCTCAAGTCTTGTTTGCCACCAGACATAGTTAGAAGATTCCTAAGTCTCGAGCTGTAAGAAAACGTATTTCTAAATTTTTAGCCTTTCGTTGGTTTTGATAGTTTCTTTCCTCCCTCAGTACTCTACTGAATGTATGTATATTGTGTTTTCCTATAAACATCCTTCCTGCAATATCAGGGCTTTGTTTTTTGCAACATCTTGGTACTTGCGTAACTACTGTCATTTTTAAGATAGATGTTTACTTGCCCTCTTTTGGTATTTTGAAGTTTTACTTAGTACCTTTCGGAATTGTTTACTTAGCAACTCTTAATGAACTGACTCTCTTGTGCAGTGTAAACCACAAGTAGTGGAAAGCATGAACTGTTTGTGGCAGTATGTTCCGTTTTCCCACACCCCTGTCCACATCTTTATTTTTAAAACACTTCATCATGTTGTCTTGTTTTGGCTTATGTTTCCATGTTGTGCCCTGCCCTCTAAGTGTCTAGTGTTCAGGATGTGGTGATTCATGAATTCCCTTTTTGGGGGGCTGTTCTGTACTTGTTCTTTGCATCGTTGGTGTGTTCCTCGATCTTTTTCATGTGGCCATCCTTGCGGCTAGGCCACCACTGCAGTAGGCTGTGTTGCTTCCTTTTGCTTGGCACCTTCCCAGACTAGCTTCTTGCTTCCCTGGTTCGCAGGTGTCTGCTTTCTTGGTGTTTTGTGAGGTACATGTGTTGTCCATTCCTATTGGGTTTGTGTGGTTATGTGGCAGTTACTGTTGTTTTTTTTTTTACCAGCGGTTTAATTGGATAGTGTCGATTGCTGGCTTGGGCCTTTTTGCTATCCCATGGTTGTGATCTTACCGGGGAGTTCGCACTGACTTGTGCCTCTGCTGGGCTGGTCTTTGGTACCTTTGGAGGTCACTCCTGCAGCTGGTGCGGAGCCTTGGAAGGAATTGCCTGTGCAGTGTTGCAGTTGCACAATCTTTCCACTGCTTGCGGTTCTGTGTGTGTTCTGATCCATGCCACTCGTTTCAGTTCCTTTGCAGGGCTGGGCTCTGAGAGACTGCATTGGATGTTGCCAAATGGGAGTGGTGCTCTCTTTTCCTTTGTTTATTTCGGGAACTCAAAAAAAAAAAATTTGTCTGGAACGTATTAGTGGGGCACTGACCTTTGTCTCCCCTTAATCCTGAGCCTCTGCTTTTTGCTGCTCTGTTCAGAACCTTTTGTTTGAGAGTTTGCTTCAGCTCAAGTCTGGGAAGTGTTGCTGGTTTCTTGGGGTTCACCCCCCCCACACCTTAAAGAAACAGACCAATTCACACTAGAATCTCGTGTCCAATGAGCCTCCTTCAGATATAAAGTTCTCCTCGGATCTGATAGGTTCGTTGTCATGAGGCTTATTACTATGGTATTCAGAATGTCCTAGAGTCCTAGGCCTTCAGATCCAACTGATGGAAACCTTGTGACGAGATGCAAGCATTATACAGCAGCTTGGCACCGCAGATGTCTGGAAAACTCCTTGGATCATAAAATTACTTCTCGGATCTGACACTTACAAGGCTGGACTTTCTTGGATCTTGCACTTTAGGGTCCAGAACGGCTGTACTGGAGTGACTTCCTTCGAATCCGGAGTGCATCTCTGATTCGAAAGATTAGTTATCTTTCCTAGTCTCGAAGTATCTTTAGTTACCATACTTCTGTCTGTTCTATGATCTGACGTCTGATCTGGAGCTTCTGTGACTACCTGTGGTTTACTTCAAATCAGAGAAATTTTTTGGATCTTATGACCTTATGATTCTTTGTGCCCCCCTCCGAATTCAGTGCTAATGTCAAACCTGTTGGCCCATCAGCTTCATCAGTTCCTTGAGCATTGGATCTAACTAATTAGTGTTTCCATTGCTAGGCAGAGAGAATTCCATTATTTCTTTCTTCTCCTTTCTTAGCACTTTCATATCCCCCCCACACACACACACACACACACACACACACACAAAACTGAGTGGTTAAGGGACCGGTTAAATATCTTATCCCTCGAAAAGACAGCCAGCTTATTTTGGATCTAGTACCATCTAATTCAAACTGTTGCATGGTATAATTTCATTGGATCCACAGTATCCCTCGAACCAGACAGTACATCTGCTGCTGCTCCCTCCTTAGGTACAGTTTCCTTCACAAAAGGTCCAGAAACTGTCATACATTGTTCTTACAAAAACTGTAGTTTTCTGAATCAGACCACAGAGGTTCTTACTGGTGACAGGCTATGGAGCTTCCTGCATGGTTCCCTCTGGCCCAACGGAGCTAAGTTTGATCCCCTCAGCCTCCGTTGCATAGTCTGTCAATTAATTATATCACAGTCTGGCTGGTACAGAATTTCAGCGTTTTTTAGAACATGACACACACCATTTCTTACAACCAAACTGGAAAGATTCACTATTTTAAAGGAAACCTCAACAGTACCTAGTGTCTGTAATGCCGGTTGTTCTTCCTCTTCCAGTTCTTTTTGAAAAAAATGTTCCTGACTGAAACAGATGCCACTTGCACCCAACTGCTGCTGTGGTTGCCATTCTTTTGGTAAACTCTTATCAGCTGATTGCTCACCCCATTCTGAAAACCCAGCCCATTAATGACAGTAGGATTTCCTATTGCTTGACACTTGTTCACAGAACTGTCATTACTTTCAGTGCTGGGGACGCCATTTCTTTGTGAGATGCATTTAGATATGTGTATCGCATTCTCCTCACCTGCCTCTTCCTCTGCTCCAGCACTTTTTGATGCCAATAACTGTTCCTGTGACATAGATGACATTCTGTACTGTATCACATTAAAAAATGCTTCACACACTTTTCCCTTGACTTTTTTCTCACTGTATCTTGGTTTTCTTTCAGAAGGCAGAGCTGTCAACCTTCCAAGAAGTGAAAACTGCACTGTATTTTTGGAGCTTTTTAACAGGCCTCTGCTGAAAAAATTTTCCATGGTCCAGTTGGGGTTTCCCAGTAAGGAAACCCAACAAGTAAACCATACTGAAGCAGTTAAATCAATTTTCTCTAAATTCATGCCAGTATCCACTGCTGTACCACTGTTTATTCATTAACAGTGTTGCTTCTGCCTTATCACACTGTACTGTCATTCAATATGTTGATGCTACTGTAATTTGCTGCTCTGCCAGCCTCTCCTTGGTACATTCCATCACCCAAAACACTCATCCATTGAAATTTGGCTGTCGCACTCCCAGCTCTTCCTAAATCCCATTAAAACCAAAGTAAGGTTCACTCCAAGATCCTACACTGATAATATAACCAATTTTTCTGTCCTCAGCACTCAAAATACCCAGCAGGAGAGACCGTCTCTGAAACGAAGGTATTAGGCATCACAGTAGACAGCTCAAATTTGATAAATTCGAAGTGTAGCATTAAAAAAAAAAAACAAATTAGGTCTTCCTTACAGAACTTGCAACTTTCACACACTGTTCATTCTCACAAAAATGCAGCCAGAGTTTACCTACCATCTATTCTATTGTATGTTGCATTTGTTTTCACAAACATTTTCTCATTATACATACCATAATTGAAGTAGTGCTGTAATAAAATTGCAAAATTCACTACCATGACCCGTAAACCAAACTATCATTGCCTTTCCCTTCTACAATGTATCTGGCCTGAACTACCAAACTTCACTTTCTCATAATTATACTCTCTTCCTATCATGCCCTGCTCTTGGTCCTTCCTACAGTTGTACTGTACTACAAGACCTCTTCTTCCTACAGATACGAATCATTTTGAGGTAAAAAAAAAATCACAAAACATGTTGGTAATTAACAATGTTGTCTTTCGGCTTTTCCCGGTTAGGGGTCGCCACAGCGGAACTCCGGTCCACTAATGATTGGCAGTAGATTTTCATGAACGCCGAGGTGCCAGCTCGATGTTCAACCTTCAACGAAGGCACGCCCATTTACGCTTGTCTTTCGAACGCCCACCCAACTGCGGGGAGGACATGCAGACTCCACACAGAAGGCACTCCCCGCACTCCAGTTGTATATATATTGGAAAACTTTCCAAAACACTCAGGCAAATATCTACCCCTGTCTCCTCAAAGAAAGCTTCCTTTATTTCCTTCACATTTGTTTGCTGATAATGATGCATTGCAGATGTATATTTTAATTGCACTGTTAATAATGTCTCTTGCTAAATGTAGTTGACTTTTTGTATTCCAGGGATGTGACTGTAATTGGTCTCTCTTGATCAGTGCTCTACCTCTGTAAACAAATTTTAAATTAGTATCCCCTACAAACACAGTAAGAGAACAAGGAATACAAACCAGATTGGTTGGAGCTATAATTGTCGATAACTCAATGTTTGATCACTATGTTGATTACATATTCTCCAAAACACGTGGGAAGCCAAGTATATTGTACAGAATTGAACCCTTTCTGACTGATGATGTACATCTCATAACTCAGAGCTCTTCTTTTGCCCACCCTCATTTATTCCACTTTTGTAGTAATAACCCTGCAAAAAACGACCACAAATTGGAGCAAAGCTACAACAAAATTGCTAAATTCACAAGTAACTTGCCTACTCATATTAATCACTCTTAGGCACTGCAAAAATTTATCATCTGTACATAACTAAAACTTGTTCTGTATATATAACCATAACGTACTCTGCATTACCAAAGAATTGTCCATCCATGTGAACATGGTAGGCCGTTGGGGTCACAGCAAAAACATCTACTTTTCACTTCAAAATCTAACTAACTTGTGATTTCAGTGTACTAGGTCTGCATAATAAAATTGTAGAACTTTGCCGTGTCATCTCAGAGCAGATTTTTTTTATTTTTTGTTCATTTTTGTTTACTGGGTAGTGCGCTAATCTCAGTAGACCATTTGCAGGCACAGCCTGGGTGAAAAGGATCACATAAACATATTTACAGATAAAAGAATATGCTAAAATACATATACATATTTCAGATGCAAGAATATGCTTCAACATTTAGTTCAAGAAGCAGTTTCCAGTGCCAAAATATGGAAGGAAAATGGAATTATGCTTAGAGCTTTATAGATAAGATGTAGCCATAATGACTTGAGATGGCTTATGCTACAAAGATGGCAGCATATCATTATGTAGTGAGATATGAAGACATTAGAATTAACAAGCGAGAATAGTTGCAAGGAAGGATACAATGGGGAGAAGACGGGTAAAAGGTGAGAGAGGCATGTAAAGGGAAGAAGATTAGAAAGGAAAAGTGAGACAGGGATGCAAAGAGGAGGGGAAAGTAAGACGAAAGGATCAAATGCAGAACCTTTACACAACTATGTAATTGTATAAAGAAGGGAATTAAAACTTTTTTAATGTAATTTATCACTTGTACACCAAGTAACTGTCTTTCACTAATATCTCATAAAATTAAACTGTAATCCCGGACTACTTTACTTTCACACTGCAGTCCCAGTACTAATATGTTCTGACAGTACTGAAAACATGCTAGTCTTCCCCATATTTATGCAGCTAAGTTATAATACCTCTTGGTACCACTTCTATGCGTGCTTATATATTAATGTATTTATGTTGTATAACTCTGAATGTATAGTGTCTTCATTTGTAAGCAAACTGACTGTTCTTTCCAGTGCATTTCATTGTCTCAGTTCTTGTGATGTTTTTCAGTATTAAGTTGGAGTTTTTCTCCCTGGACTACCAATGAAAAGGGGCCATCACTAACAGAAAAATACAGATGTGAATCTTCACAGGGGGTCTGAGAAGATTGAGTAGGGCAAGAAGAAAATAGAGTTCCTTTTCCTGACTGCTCAAGTGAAGAGTATGATTTCTGCATGAAGACAGTATGGTTTCTAGCCCTGTCAATAAATACTTCCTAGTCCTTGGGTTCTCTTCCTGGAAGATCTTTCCTTTATAGTAACTTTAAGTCTTGCGTGGGAAAATTTTAGTTTGTTTTTGACCTTTTAATTTCTCCCAGTCTCTTGAGTTTCTAATACCATGGCAAGAATGGACCCAATTCCTAAGTCAAAAGTACAATTAAAGTTCATAAAATTAGTATTGTTTCAGTCTGATGTCAGCCAGAAGTGCTCTTCGCAGCACCCGCAGTGTGCCCAGTAATGACGACTCCTGCAGTTTATTTGGCGTTACATGCATTTGTAACATATCTAAGTACGATTGTAGACTCTTAGTTGGTCTGTGGAGAATACCTCGTATCCAGAGAAAATAGAGATGTGATTTCTAAATGGGAAAATAAATAAAAGCAAACTGGTTGGGTCACCACTCTACTATACCTTTAAAGATGTAATGAAAGGTTTTGGTCAGATTCCAATTCTCCACACTTAAATATGGCTGAATTTTCCTCAGAGAGGGAGGATTTACATAATGTGTGCAAGGATGATTAACTGTATTTTTATCAATTTTTACTCAGAATGAGAATGATTTCCTTTGATTAATTCTTACTGAATAAGGATTCAAGGTTGTTAATTAAAAACAATATAATTTACGCATCAGGCACGTTTGAGGTTACATCCTTAAGCTGTCTGACAGTGTGTTTCATTTTACACCAAATTCAGTAAGATCTACAGTATTCTAAGTGGTATACGTCACACAGAATGTAGAGGCTAGTTACAGCAGCCGGCAGACTGAGCGTTTGCACTGAAATGTACTTATGATGCTCTGGGTGGTGTTTCAAGAGCTGCTTTGTTAGGAATGATCTTAAGAATAGCTTAGCATAGAACTGTCTTATAGTGAAATTCAAACGTTTGACTGTTCCTGTGACTGTAATGCTTGGTCAGCCATCTGATAAGTGACATAGCTGATGTAGAAAACAAAAGCAAAGTAAGGATGTTCCAACTAAAAATCACTGTTGATGTATTCATAACATATGGGTTTTCATTGCTGATGTCCAGCAGGGGTAGCAAAGCTTTACTTTCCTAAGGGAATACTTCAACATGATCTCACCGCCAACCCAAGTGATCCATGTTTGGTTGTTGGTACCTCTGCTTTGTTAATCATTGTCTGATAATGATGCAGTGGTGCAGCAATAGTGTTGTCGCCTCACAGCAAGAGGTTTTTTGGTTTGATTCTCTGCTGGAGTGCCTTCATGTGGAGTCTCCATGTCCTCCATGCATTCGTGTGGGTTTCCTCCGGGTGCTCTGGTTTCCTCTCACATTTCAAAGTGCATTTTTCCCCGGGACTCTGCTGAAAATTGACTTTGTTCCAAGTTGGACTTTCCCAGTAAACAAATGTTAAATAAATGCCCCGTTGAGGAACCTTCCTTTTCTTGTTTCTTAGACTGTGGTTTAAATTCGTTAATGTCAGCTAGTGGTAATTGCACATGCGGTAAGCAAGTTCTATACAATGACTTGCACCTTCAGTGCCTTTTTTACTTGGCCCAGAACACTACTACAAAGCCAGCTTCATATGTCAGTTTGTTCCTGAGACTTTCAGATTCAAACTTTCCTCTGTTGATACCTTTTTGAAACTGTGCCATTGAAATGCTTTGCTCAAACTAAGATGGCAAACTCTCCCATCTTCTGACATCACCCTTCCCTCTAAGAAACTCAAGACCCTGAGATGATTCTCAGTCTGGCATCTGAGTCAGAAGTACTCTCTGAAGTGGTCAAACCGTGGTATGTCAGATTACCTCTTAGGCACCCATTACAGGGAACGTGTTGAAACCGGTATGGGCGCTGAGTCCTTGCAGACTGAGGATACTTTGGGCAAACTATGTCTCATCTCAGAGGGCCTGCACGGAATCCCTCTGATCGTTTAACGGGAAGCGGTCCCTGGTATGCTTTTTAAACTGAGACAAGATTCCAAACTCTCAAGGCTTGTGCAGGATGATGTCACCCCTAAAAAGAAAAAATAAACAAAAAAAAAAGCTTGTGATGTCCCCTTCACCTTCCAAGAAGAATGTATGGACTTCTCTCAGGGCTTATTTAAAGGTATCATGGCCCTGAAGCCTCCTTTTTAGGACCAAGCTAACTCGAACCATACTTGTATAAGTATGCCTTGGGGTCTTCCTCCTCTGAAGAGGAACCAGATTCTGATCATTCTGTGGATTATTCTTCACAACTCCACTGTCCTGAGCAGGTCTCCTTGTATGAAGGGGGGACTCCCTTTCACCTGAGACTCCCTTGGAAGAGGCTTCTTTGGAGAAATTATTCAAAGGATTATTAGGCACATTGAGTGGCAGTCAAAGCAAATCTCTGAGGTACAAAAGATACTACAGTTTTCTGGAGATGGGTACTCTGACTCACCAGTTCCCCAATCTTCAAGGCTTATCTGGATGTTTTTCATTTGTCTTCCTTAACTCCTGACTCTCAGCCACCTGCTTCTAAAAGAGTAGGCAGGTTAAATACCTGTATAAAAACCTTATGGCTGATCCTTTAGCAGTTTCTCTTTCATTGGATAAGCCATCCATGCTGCTTCCCACTGTTAATGCCCTCCCTTCAGACAAGGGCAGCATGGCCTTTGATAGGTGGGGTAAAAAGTGTACACCACCTCCACTTTGGCATTCAGACAAATAACTAAATACCTCCACTCTGCTACAGTCACTGCATAAGGTCAGACAGAACCTCAAACACCAGACTCTGAATAGCAAATGCAGTCTCTTCTATGCCAAGCTACACAAACATGCAGACACAGTATCAAATGCAGCTATGATTGTGGATGCTATGTCTAGGACTGCTGCCACATGCTCAGTGATCAGACATTGCACATGGCTCCAGGGTCAGCCCATCTCTGAAGACTTGAAAATTGCCCAAAGGGGAATCCAAGAATTTCAGTATCCCTTAGTTTGGAGTACAAGCTGCCAGTTTTCTCAAAACTCTGCAAGAACAAGGCAAGACCTTGAAAGACTACAGGCAGATTCTTCTCTCTACAGTCCCTGTATACCATAGGAACTATCTAACCAAATCTGATACCTTTGTTAAAAGGGAGCCTAAGTTCTTTCAAACGTAAAAAATCCCCCTAAGAAGTTTCTCTGACAAATCACTGAGGGACTCCCCTTCAGGGAAGCCTCCCTTTGGAAGCAAAACTTAACCATCTTCCTGTCCACCCCTCCTTCCATCCTTCTACCCACCCCCACCCCCCAGTGAAAAAGGCTCACTCTCTCCCCACAGTTCTTGGAGGTAGTAACTACAGACAAATGGGTTCTGACCTTTAAGAAAACTGTGCAATTTCTTGGGAAGAGTCTCTCCTCTAAAAGGAATGCCCATCCAGCTCCCAAACAACTTTCTGTGATTGGTCCCATGATTCAGGACTTGCTAGCACGTGGCACCATAGAAGAGGTACCTTTCCCTTCACAGAAAGTTTTTTATTCCAAGAATTTCTTGTTCCAAGGGGGGACAATGGAGGCCCATCCTGGACCTCTCCCTGTTAAACGCATTCCTGAAAGTGCCTGCCTTCAAAATGGAATCTCTCCACACCCTCCTGCTCTTCATTCTTCCCCAGGCCTTTCTGGTGTCCCAAGACTTCTCGAGTGTCTGTCTTCATGTCCGCTATCTGTTCTTATTACAGGAAATTCCTGAGGGTCTTCTCTGGCTCATCACATCTTCAGTTTACTGCTTTGACCTTTGGTCTTTTCACTGCCCCAAGAGTTTTTTCCAAGTGTTTAGCTCCTGCGGCAGCCTTCTACCACACTCAGGGAATTCAGATGCTCCCTGTTAATTCAGGCCATGTCTACGGACAGTCTCCTCAGACATCTACATTTCATGGTATATCTCTTAACTGGTCTGGGATTCATCATCCATTTCAAAAAATCTTCTCTTGCTACCAATCAGGACTTGGTCTTCCTAGTTAGCAGGCTAAATAAAAGCATAATGCATGCCTGTCTTCCTCTGGAAATAGTCCAGAGCCTTGTAAGCTTTCTCCAAACACACTGCTCAGTGACTTCCTGCTTTTCAAGTGAGATGCCCAAAGCTGTGGGGTTCACAGCTGCATCCATCCAAATGATCCCACTGGCCAGACTGCATATGAGGAAAATTCAGTGGTACCTGAAATCATTGTCTCCACTCAAACTCACTGCTTGGATACCCTGATCCCTCTGTTGCCCTGCATCATGGAGGAGGAGGAGTTTCTCTGGTGGAAGAGACAGGTTTCTCTCAACCTAGGCTTTCCATTCACACCAGCTCCTCACAACCAGATTCTCCATACAGGTTCATCAGAGTGGACGTAGTGGGGGGGGGGGGCTAGGCAGGATGCCACAAAGTACAGGGGAAATGGCTCTCCTCAAGGAACATATCAACCTGAAAGAAAGGTCTCTGCAGACTTTCAAAACACCTTTGGAACGTGGGCACTCTCCTGGTGTACATAGACAACACACTGATGTGGGATATAAACAAACAAGGAGGAGGCAAAAGATCTACCCCCTGTACAGGTTGGCACAGGAAGTTTTGGCAATGGCTAGTCAGTTGAACATGACCCTCCCAGCAGCTGACATTCCCTCTACAGAGAGTGTGTTGGTGGACTGTTTAAGCAAGGTCCTTGTAGATTTTTTTGCTGTATATTACACGTTTGAACTATATTATTCATATCACTGCTTATTTGAACTGTTTATTTTTTTTCTGAAATTGTTGCACCTTGTTTGCTGTAGCATAGACTTGATGTGGACATACTGAATCTAGTTCTATTTGTATGACTTGCACACTAAACTAGGGCATCTTTTGTTAGAGATGGTTCTCCTGTACCCTAGTGGCAGGAGTGTGCAGTTAGAACTCATCTGATTGAAGACTGCTGAAACAGGGCTCAGTTTTGAGCTTTATTGGTTAATTTGTTTAAATCCGTTTTCTCTTGTTTGCTACATAAGGACTGCACTTGCATGAGTTTGCGCTTGTTTGTGCATAATGCACTCCTGAGCAGCAGTGGACACAGTTGGTGGTTATAGACACAGACACTTCTGCCTGTAAATTTTTCCTTAGTACTCTGCTGGTGCTCCATCGGTGAGTTCTTGCAATTGTCCCTCACTGACAGGGTGAGTTTTTGCAATTGTCCCTCACTGACAGATGATACATTCAACAAAGCTTCTGAGGCACCAACATAAATCCTACCCACTAGCCCTTTGTATTTTTTGTCCACTTCTCCTGTCCTCTACTTTACCTGGTCCTTTCTGTCCTCTCCCTGTTTTCTGATCCTATCAACTTATGTAGCATTATGGATTGAAAATTTCCCACAATTTCTCCAGCCAGCCTGGTCAACATGGGCATCCTGAGGCAGTGTAGTGATTGCCTTATCTACAATGACAATCGTCTTCTAGTCCACACAAATTCATTTTGTGAGAGGTGCATCTATGTCAAGAACCTAGAATTCAGCCTCTTGCTCACCAGTCAGTTCATTTGATACTAAGCAGGTTGTCAGCTTGCACACACCACCTCGTGCACCTAGCAAACCAACAACACACACATGTGGTGGAGGTCCTTTGCAGAAGCTTACCTAAACATCCGAGACCTCCCAAACACAAGCACGATTCACATAATGCATCCACTGCAGAACATAGTACACATAATGCATCACATGTCAGTGTCTCACCAGTCAAGTCCCTAAGGCATAACACAAAAACAAACATCTTAGTTATAGGGGAGTCAACTGAGACACACAAATGTAAAATAAAAAAGTTACTGTGGCAGAGGCAGTAAGTTACTAAGAAAAATAAAATGTTTTGCCTCTAAGAATACCACTTCACAAAATCACCACAGCACCCAGCGCATAAGCTGTGGTGATTTTGGAAGTGGTATTCTTAAAGGCATAACATTTTATTTTTCCTAGAGGGACACATGTCCCTCTCACCAGGTTGGATAAGGAAAAAGTCACAGTCAGCTGTCAGGATCTGCCACATCACACACGTGCTCAGGTCTCTCAACAACAGGCACTGTCATGACTCTGTCGTAGTCTGTTGGTATGATCGACTTGAGATGCATCTCGCTGGACTATATGAAAGGAGACTTGACTGAACTCTGTGTCTCAGGCAGCTATGTCCCTAGCCTTAAGCAGCATTTTACCTTCACCTAGGATGATACCTTAATACAAACAAAAAATGGTTGACTTCAACAATTGGCTTAGTTTCTTGTGTCATTCAGAGGGGATCCAGTATCTGTCAGCCTGGGATGACATGGTGGATGATGCTTTGCCAGAGATTGTCTTCATCCGTCACCCCTGGGATTTCTGTTACTGGCTAAGGCTGTTGCTACCTCCATAGTGCCTGCCTTTTTAGGCAGTGCCACAAGAACAAAATTCCCAACATAAAAATGCCTTCCAAAAACAACCTGAGGGTTATGCTGCTAAAAGGTAGGAGTCTAAACCGGAAACTGCACTCACTGGAAGCAGTCCTCACCTTGGAAGAAGCTAGCATTTGTGGAGTCACTGTGCAGAGAGCACCACAGCCATACCACGTTACATTTCCTTCCACAAGTTCAGACCACACACTGAAGTGTGAGAACTAAAGGAGGTGGTGTTTCAGTATTCATTAAAGATAAATATACCTGTAGATTGGTTAAACAGTAAGATTCTCTTGAATTACTTCAGGTGCAGTTGACTGTAGGTAAGACCCCTCTTCAGGTCATTGCCAGCTATAGGACCCCCTCCATGAATCAGGACATCCACTCATCCTACTTGGATCTACTTGAGTCACTCAAGATACAACCAAACACCCTGGTTTTGGGTGACTTTAATTACCCATCCATTGACTGGGTAATTTATACGTGTTCAAACTCAGTTACCCAAAGGTTCCTGGACTTCGTTAACTCCAATGCCCTAGACCACCTGGTTGATACACCTACAAGGGGCTCAAACATCCTGGACCTTGTGCTCACCAATATGGGGAACTGCTGCACCACCCCCAGTGTGTGGCCATCCCTGGTGAGATATGACCACAGTTCAGTCTCGCTAGACGTAGCTATAACACAAGACCCCCCACCCCTTTAGCAACAACTAGACTAAAAAACTTCTCCAAAGCCAATTGCAACGTCTTATGTGACAGCATAAATAGCTTCATAACACCTCCCCCCACTGACAGAACAGACACCTATGCTGAGTTATACACCAGTGGTTTATACAAGCAACTGTACAGTTGTATTGACCCTGCTGTACCTGATAGAACCAAAGCAGTATCTTCAAGGAAAAGCAAACCTGCCTGGTGGACAACTGTCATTAATAAGTTATACAAATAGGAGAAAAAAATTGCTGTCTAAAAGTAGGAAGGAACAGTTTTAAAACTGGAAACACACCCTCCTCAACTTAAACAAGCAACGAAGACTCCTGGCAAAGTCCTCCACAGCTAATTACGAATACAAATTTAGCTTCCCTAACTAAGGATTTCTTTAGTTACATCTGTAACCTCAAAGGTAAGGCCCAGATTTGTGCTGAACTCATAGTTAATGGTATATGTGTGTGTATATATGTATATATATATATATATATATATATATATATATATATATATATATATAAAACCTCCTGCTGGCTGACAGGTTCAGTGAAAACTTCACTCCCCTGTTCCCACCACATATAGCCAAAGCATCCCTAACACCTGTCCCCCACCTAGTATCTCCAAGTCCAAGGAGCAGGTCTTAAATGCTCTCTCCAAGGCCAGAAACACAGCCTCTGTGGGACCAGACAACATTCCAGGCTGTGTTCTACATGGGTTAAAACCAGAATTAGCATCAACATTAGGCACACTTTTCAGTCACAGCCTAAGCACAGTCTTTGTCCCAGTGGAATGGAAAACAGCTGCTGTCATCCCTTTGCACAAAGGGGGTGGATCCACAGACCCCAGAAACTGTAGACCCATTAGCCTGACCAGCCTTTTCTGCAAGGCCATGGAAGAAATCATCACGGACTTTATTAACAGATATAGGAAATCTCCAAACACTCAACTCCACCTAATGTGGCTTTGTCAAGGGGAGATCATGCCTATTAAACTTGGTGGACTTCAGGACTGTCACCAAAGCCCTAGATGCGGGCAAATCTGTGCATAAGGCCTACCTAGAATTAGACAAGGCCTTTGACACAATCCCCCACTTGGGAATCATTGATAAACTTTCCCAGCTTGGTATCAACCCTTACATTGTCAGGTGGGTTGCAAAGTGTCTCACTGATAAAACTCCTACAGTCAAAATAGGGGATGCCACGTCCTCCAGCAGACCCGTAACCAGTGGTGTTCCAGACGGATCAGTTCTGGGACCCCTACTGTTAATCTACTTTTCCGAAGTACAGGCTAAAACTAAAGGACTGTAGTTGACAGTTTGCTGATGACTGCAAATTGGGAGCAGTCATTTAAACCCCTAGCGATGTCAACATACTGCAAGAAGGTTAAAAAGAAACTAAACCAAGAACAAGAAAGAGTGGTACACTGAATAAAAATGCAGATAAAAAAACAAATATTCCAGATCCAACATGGCAATGGGCAAGATTAAATATTCATAAAAAAGCGCTTTCATGGTGTATCAAACCACTTCATCAGACTGACTACTTAAAACGCATACTGCATTTAAGTAGCTACCAAAGGTAGATCAGCTAACACCATGGATATCCATTAATTAAAACTTCTTAAAGGAACAGTCATAAACTGCATAGACAGTATGACAATGTGAATATGAACACAAATAACATGATTCCAACTATATAAAAATATTAAATATAGAGGAAAAAAAACATTAAAACAATTAGTGTTTAAGTGGTCTTGCTTTTAAAAATGGTTTCAGGGAAACAACCTCATTTAACCCTGGTGCTTTGTCTGCACTCAGTGACAGAATCCATTTTTGCTCAGCGGATTCAGTCCTGTTCTTTATATCCCCTCTCTTATAAACTGTCAAAAATTATCTCAAGCACCAAAACTCTAAAACTATGATCAGCACCATGATTCATTATGTGCCTAGCAAAGGGCATTAGTATCTTTTTTTTATTCGTAATGTCTCTGATGCTCTAAAAATCTTTCCTTTAATTCTCTGTTAATCATACCTATATAGAAGGCAGGACACAACACAATAAAATAGACAGTATTACGAGTCTTATAATCAACATAGAAGTCTGTTTCTATCTGAAAATTTTTATGTGGATGCACATAATTCATCCCTTTATGAATATATATAGAAGCTGCACAATTTCTACGTTTAAAAGTGCCTTTTCTAATTGATGCTGTTGTCTTCCTAGAGGCAGATGCATTGCAAGATAAGTGCCTCTTCAGTGATTTATTATTGTTAAGAGAAATGTGGCAGTGTACATTTCTCAGTTTTTCTACAGTATCTAAAATGTCCTAGTCTTTCTTAATTATATCACAGACCCTATAAATATGAGTGTGTTAGGGGGAATCAAAGTACCCCTGTTCCTTCATATATTCTAGTACCTTCACTAGTAGATATTTCTGAAAAGTAGGGCCTACCTTTACCCCCTCTTTCTTTCAACGCATCTGTGATGCATCTGTTAACATCCTTCTCATGATAACCTGTATCTAAGAAATCCTTTTTCAGAGACTCAAGAGCTATTAACTGTTGATCATCGTTTTGAGGTCTCATAACTCTAAATACCTGTCCTTAATCACGTTTTGAGGAATATGCCTGGGGTGCATACTATTATGTAATGTAATTCAAAAGGTGAAGTAACCCTCTCCAAAACACTTTAAACATCCAACAGGGTGACAAAAATTAGTCCAAACGTATCAGACCAGGAATTCAGAAATACTATTCAGTATTCAGAAATACAAAAACAGGTAACTCAAACACCGAAGCTATAGAAAGATAGTCACATTTATTAAGCGCTTTCGTCTCAGTAAGGTACTGAGACTTCATCAGAATAATAACCCATCATTCATTTCTCTTTAAATACCCCTGTTAGCTAAACAATTACAATCTTAAAAACACATTTCATAATTTCATCGTATAACATTTCACAGTGAAATCACAATAGTAGGTTACTTTGTCAATGCTCTACTTTTTAAAATAGGTAAAATAGAGACCATGTCATTAATGCCAAGTTCATTTGTAACATTTAAACGTAGTTGCCACTTGAGCTCACTTCTTTCAATTTTAATGATGACTCACCCTAAAACACCCTTGGTAAGGGTTCCGATGCGGACAACACCTTAACTCTGCTTATTTTATGACTCACTCAACAAAACCAACGGATGACTACACTCATGGAAGAAACTACAGTTCCCAGAACACCTTTTGAGGGAATGAGTCTTGTCTACGAGCCCTTGCATCAGGAGTCTACACAACCAGGACGACTTTCCTGAATCAACGAATGCGGGACATTCCTCTAACTTACAGCGACCAGAGAACAACAAATGTGGTAATAATGTACTTAATTTACAGGAGTGGTTCAACCAGAATATTTTTTCCGCCAGAGTGGTAGAACCACAGGGTGCCTGGCAGGATCTGCCCAAGGACATTGAGTAAAAAACTTGGTGAATTGGAGCAGAAACTGTCTAAGGTGAGGAATCTCCAATGCGATAACTTTTACCTTAATGAATGTGTTAAACGGAGGCATGTACCTAAGGGCCTCAGTTTGTACAAATTTCCTACCAGGTTGCACCTGAAGGACAATGAAAAGAATGACTTAATTAGCATGTTTGGTCAATTTGGAATAGAGTTAATATATTATATTAAGCTGAACAACAGATGTATTAAGGAAACCATGGAACACGTTAGTATTTTAAATGATGAAATAACTAGTGATTTTTTTATTATTTGAATTCAACACTGTTAAATATGATAATATTTTTAAGAAGGTAGGAAAACCGGTTGAATTCAATATGCAGAGAAAAAATAAAAAGTTGTGTAGAGATGATGAATATGCTAAGGGAATTGCCTACCCATTTCCTAAATCTCGTTTTTTTGATAATTTTAGTAATGAGAAGCAAGATGTTGAATCAAATACTGAAAATGTGGTTGTTGAAGATTTTGATAAGGGTGTGAACACGAATACCCTGTTCTCAGAAGGTCAGAGAGGATTGGTAATAGAAATAATCAGGGTAATTCAAATTTCAAACATTCCAGTGCACCAAAAACTACCCAAGGGGACGTGGATGGGGGCAGGACCAACAGATATTAGTAAATGATATTGTTGATTTAATTAACAATAAGAACAGAGGTCACTGTGAATTTAAAATTGACTCATTTCATGAAGGAAAGCTTGAGTTACCAAGGTTTTAATATTTGCAATTACTCAGGAATTAATAGAGACCATTTTTCACTTTTTAGAAAAAGTTGTTTGTTCCTGGTTCTAAAATTAGTCTAACTGATACTATGACTGAAATTAAGTTATACACAAGGAGGTTAAACTTGAAATTATTTTTTCAGGACAAAGTTCAAGGTGGCATTGATGTAGGCTACCATACAAATAATTTTAAACGTAAAAGTACATTTAACCCACCAGCCCACCCTGTTGTAAATACTTTTGTACATCTTTGTTTGAAAGAAACCCATTCAGTTTTAGGGTCCAAAAGGAGAACATTTTTTTAACGTAACCAAGGATGACAATTTAATTTTAAGGCAGTTAAGAGAAGATGACTCCATTCGAGTTATGAAACCTGATGAGGGGGGAGGAGGGATGGTGATGGACAGTTTTGATTATAGTGCCAAAATGATGGAAAACGTTTGACTCTGATAGGTATTTTGAAGTTTCATTAAATGAAATTAGAATTGCCTACCGTAAGGTTCAGTTGTTTCTAGAAGATCCATTGTTTCAGGGGGCTATCTCAGAAGACTTGTATAATTTTTTACAAAATGATTATCCCACCATCCCTCATGCCTTTGGGATACCCAAGGTACATAAGGATGTTTTGAATCCCCCTTATAGAATTATTATTGCTGCACATGGTAGTTCTACCTATCCTTTGGGAGTTTTTATTGACTGGCTTTAAAAAATATTTTTTTTCTGTAGATTGTTTTAAAAGGCTCTTGGGATTTCCTGACCAGATTTAAAAAACCTTTTTAGGGAGAGCTCCACTTTTTTATACTATGGACATTAATGATTTTATGTCAGTCCCACACACCACACAGTGAAGATTTAGAATTATTTTCAGAAGCAATTGTTAAACTAACAGACCTAAGTACTACCATGGTAAATTTTATTTTAAGTACTATGGAGTTAATTTTAGAATACTTTTTTTTCCTTTGAAGGTTGCTACTTCAAGCAGATTAAAGGCATAGCTATGGGGGCTAGTGGTACCCCCATGTATGCTAATTTGGTGATGTACGCCTGGGAACAGAAAAATATTTTTATACCTAGATTTACTGATAGATGGATCTTTTAACTTCGATACCTTGATATTTTTATTTTATGGAAGGAAAACACTATAGAAGAACATAACTTGGCTGACTATTTGAATAGTTTTGATTCCTTCCTGAAATTTACATTTAACAGTTCCAAATCAAACATTGACTATCTTTATGTTACTATTCACAAGGATTTTGAACAGTTAAACTTCTCTTCCACTATTTACAGAAAAAACACATTTTCCAGTAGTTAATTGGATTTCAATAGTCAGCATCCAAGATACACTAAAAAGAACATTCTTAAGGGCCAGTTAGTGAGAGTGGCCAGAATGTGTTCTGAATGGAATAGTTTTAGGAAGGAAATTCTGTTGATTTCTGAAATGTTCTTTGTCAGATTTTACCCTAGAGATCTTATTCTAAAACTAGTAAAAGAGATTAGTTCAACATGGTGGGTGAAATTTAAACCTGTTGTGGGAGTCTGAAATGATCAAATAAAATTAAAAAATCTGCGAACAACCATTGTGACAGTATGGTGACTGAATACGGAGATGGGACCAAGGAGGTCCAAAATATCTTGAAAAAATATTGGATATTATTTAATTCCAACTTAGACTTGATTAAAATACTAGGTGAAAGCCCAAAGTTCATGTTAAAAATTGGTAGAAATTTGAAATTTCTCTTTGAACATGAACTGTTAAACTATGGGATGAGTGAAAAAGGTACCACTAAGTGTAGGCGCTGCCAACAATGTAAATTTATTTTAGAAGCAAAAAGTGTGAACCTACCAGGAATTAAATCAAATATTGTTTTGAGGCAAGGTAACTGTTCTACTAAAGGTTTGATTTATTTAGCTATGTGTGACAATTCTTTTTATTACGTAGGTAAAACTGAAAGGGTGTTCAGAAGACGAATTTATGAACACACCTATGCTATTTTACAATGCAATGAGAACAATGCTTTGTATAAGCATTCAGTAGTGTGTGAGGGCTTTACTAAATTTAAATTTGGTATATTGGAGATGGTACAACAGAGTACAAAAGGTGGGTGGTGGGAATTTAAAATTGAAAGAAGTGAGCTCAAGTGGCAACTACATTTAAATGTTATGAATGAACCTGGCATTAATGACATGGGCTATTACGGACTTCTTGATCGCACAGTGGGAAGCCATTTTCATAGTGGGACTTTTTTCTACATTGGAGAATCAACATCAGTCAAAACAATTTGGTTTGGACATTTCTAATTATTTTTACACTTTAATAGTGTTCACGGGACATTTTGTGTGTTCGGCTTGAAGGGCTATTATTGATTTCTTGGTCACATAGTGCAACGCCATTTTCATTTTATAATATGATAAACCAACGGACATGTTCTATTATATTTTCTGAACTGCTAACAGTTGAGTCTGGATACTTTGAACTAGCATATGCATCTAACTTATTGTAAGGTCTGGGTACAAATAATTGCTGGTTTGGTGGTTGAAATATTGACTATTTTTCACTTTGTGCTTCTGGCTTTTCTGAATATTTTTGCTAGTAAATTAGCCAATTATGTTTTTTCAGCCATAAACATATTATTTTTCTAACTTATGGTTGTGTATGTTACAGATGAGAACAATCCTTTTCCTTTTGGTAGCATATTGGATAAATATTAATAGCCAAGCTATATAAGCCAGTATACAGCATACGTTGTATTTCTGTTTAAGAACGTATGTCCTTTTTCAATTTAATCATTTTGTTCATATTGAAATGGTTTTGTATTATGATGTCCTTTTGATTCAGTCACCAATAATATGACAAGCAGTTTAGATATCATTGTTTTTGAAATACTTATTCTGTGTGGGTCCTTGCATACTCCAGTTAGTTTTTTCATGGTGTACAAATATAACTAGATACAGTCTGTTTATACCAACTATTGCATAGCATTTTCTATGGTCTAAACATGAGCTCTACATGATTTTTATATTGGCATTATAATTTTTGGATCATAAGTCCTACGAATGCTGGTTTCAACCCCTTGATGTGAACCTTTGTGAGTTTTTCTCATGTTTTCATGTGTTCTATAAACTTAAAAATTTAAATCAGACTTGGCTACACATGAATTTTTAATGAATGCTGGTCTGTATTGACATCTGATGTTATATATAAAAATATCAAATTATTTTTTGATCAGGTAGGGTGACAGAGACGAAGTCGGTCACCTTCTATCCAATCATAACAAGCAATTACGTGTTTGCTACTAAGGGTAGTGGACTTTATTAACAAGATAAATATATATATATATATATATATATATGTGGCTGAGACGAAGGTCAGCTACAGTTTTGTCTTGTTAATTTGTTTTGGACCCTATATCTAAAGAATTTGGACGATTATATTAATTCAGGGGTTGTTGCAAGCAGCATTTGGTGAAGTTTTTCACATATATATAGAATTTTTTGTTATGTTTTGCTCGGTATCAGAATTCAACCAAACAAGGCAGTCTGTAATAAGTCAATATATGAGACTTATCTACTTTGCAGGAGATTTATTTATCTGAATGTATATCTATATATTTTGGCTTATTAACAGTATTGTCTAAAACTAGTAATACATTCTGGTTTATTTGACACCATGGATCTCAGTGGGATACCGCAGGGCCTATCTGCCGATAGACAATTTAAAGGTTTTTGGTTTACAGCCATTTAAGTCCACCAACCTAACCTTTGAAAAAGAAGACCCTAAATATCTTTGGGGGTTATTTCAAAAATTGGCTAAGAACATGAGGACTCTTGGGGCCAATATTTGGCATTTAAAACTTTTCAAAGCCTACAAGCTCAAGGATATTGCACCACAAGGTTTACGAGTTAGGATTCAACCCTTGGTGGGCCAAATTGATGACCAACTGTCTCAAGACTGGGCCCAAGCACAACATAAAGCATCCATGCTTTTTGTAGACATTTTGATCTCATACTATGAAAGAATGAGACAAAGATAGAGGAAGTCACTGCCAATTGTCAAGAAGCTAAGGTTTATGAGTCAGAGTTTTTTTTAACAGTTATTTAACGAATTTGGCCAAAGATTTATCAACACTAGAAGAACAACTTGTAAAAAAGAAAACCCAAAAGTTCCAAAGGGACATTGTAGATTATGAACAAGGGAAACCTTTTTTTACCCAAAAAAGTGTTCGTTTTTCTAATTTAGGTTTCAAAACCAATAGAAAAGAGAGACCAAGATCAATACTCAGAAAAACAATACAGACATACAGTGGCACTTCTGAGGACGATTCATCCTCTCCCACTGATTTAGATTCCCTTTCTACCCAAGAATCTCCAGTAGCAAAAAGGAAACCTCATGCAGACCCTTTAGGTATAAGAAACACAGAAAAAAACCACACAAAACATTTAACTACTACTAGAGAAGATTGCATCACAGTAAACAATGTACACTATTTCTTCATACCAACTGTCTGATGTACAAATTAAAGTATTGAACAAGGGTCTAAACTTTATACCGACTTTTCTTGTGCCTGAACATGTTTTGGATAATGAATTAAATGATTTTTGCAGATTGCTTAACCTGAAAAATTTTTTTCAGATACAACAAATACTTAGAGCTACTGGTTTTCAGTTTGGTAAATCTAATTTCCAGCCCCCTATGGATAAACGTGGCCATTTTCAAGGAATGTGTTCTCAAAGACCTACATTTTTCCCATGAATATCAGATGATTAGACATAATTTAACCAAAGCAGAACAAGCAGCCCTACATGATCTTAGTTCTAATCATAACATAGTTATATCACTAGCCGCCCAGGGAGGTGGCATTGTGGTAATGGATTGGGGCATTTACCAGGTGGAGGCGGAAAAACAATTATCCGATCCCCGCTTCTACATACATATGGTGGTTGTTCCAACTCCCAATTTCAGAAAAGAAATAGATTCTTTTCTAGACCTAGCCACAGAGGAAGGCATTATTAACCAAAAGATCTGCAGACAATTGAAGGTGTCAGATCCCATTTCCCAATATTTATATCTGCTTCCCAAGATGCATAAAAATTCCACCTGTCCTCCGGGACGACCGATTTGTATTTGGGAGGGGATCTTTGACTGAACCTTTATCTGCCTTCCTTAATGAATATTTGCAACCTTTACTATCTATGGTTAGGTCGAGGTTAAAAGATACCACTCAATTTCTTAACATCATTCAAGATGCACAATTGGAACCAGACTGGTATTTATGTACACTCGGTCACCTCTCTTTATATAAGCATACCACGTTGGGCTGGATTACAGGCCATTCAGTATTGGCTGGAAAAATCACAATTATATACTCTGGGTTTCAATACACTCCTCATATCCGTAACTGAACATGTACTTACTAAAAATATTTTTCATTTCCAAGGCAAATCATACTGGCAGGTTCGTGGCACAGCAATGGGAGCATCCTTTGCTCCTATTTATGCTGATTTGTTATGGGCTTTTTGGAGGAACAGTTAATATATGATGATAGCCACAATCTTTTTCTCTATCAGCTAGATATTTGGAGATGTTATTTGGATGGTTGTTGGATGGTGTGGCGGGGGGATCAATTATATGTGCATGAATTTATTCAATATCTTAATGAGAACAAATGGGGTAATCAGTTTACATTACATATCGAGTACCATATTTCTGGATGTTACCATTACCAGACAGGAAGCTCATACTTTAGAGACTCGGGTACATAGGAAATTTCCAGAATACAATACCCTATTACATGCTTCTAGCTATCACCCTCGCCACATCATCAACAACATTCCCAAGTCACAATATCTACGCACTAAATGTATATGTTCCTCCGAACAAAGCCTTCAAGCATGCGAACAGGATCTAACCAACAGATTGCTTACTAGAGGATATCGTGAGGATTGTATTTCTCGGACAGTAACCCGGGTGGATCAGATAGATAGATCCCAACTTTTAGAATGCAAGGATAGAACCAGTCATGACAGTACACACATCACAACCCATCAGGCTAGTGACCACCTCTGGAGCTAACACAAGTTTAAAAATATTAACAATCATTGGGACATCTTGCTTGCCCATGACCAGTTTAACGAAATACTTGATTCTCGATGTCTATTTTCTTATCGAAGAGGCAGAACAATCCATTAACATTTAACTCATTCTAAACATTATAATCCACCCATTTCTTTACAAAAAACTTTATTTGGTGATACATTAATAGGTTGTGTTCCTTGTGGTCATTGCAGTGCCTGTCCACACATTTCAAACCAAAGAATTTACTAGTTGCAATACATCTAAACTTTACCAAATAAGATGTTTTGGCAATTGCAGTAGTGATTGGATCATTTATTTAGCCATCTGTATCTGTTCTTCGTTTTATGTTGGACAATCGTCCAGACCTTTTAGACACCATATCAGTGAACATCTAAGTGAAATCAGAAATAAAATAATTTCAAACGCTTTTTACAAACACACCTTAATACATAAAACTGCTAAATTTACTTTTACTATCATTGATAAAATACAAATGAATAAGACATCCAAGGCTGGTTGGCATGATATATTAAATAAAGAATCCTCTTGGGTAATCAGGCTAGGTGCTTTATTTAAACCAGGCCTGAATAAGTTAAGCTAATTTCAGCTTTGGATTGTTTAACTCTTGTTTAATCACTCCAATTAAGGTAGTAAGCCCTTTTGGCTAATTTATGCACACATATATATAAGCAGGAATTAGGACCTGCTCTAACTAATATATTTTTTGCACTGAAGAAGGCTTGAACTTTCAGCCAAAACCGGTTTGCTGTGGGTATTTTATTTATGGAGCTTGCCACAATAAATTTTCCAGATTTTAATCTTTCCTTTGTGCTGGATTTCATTTTGGACTTTTGGTGACTTTTGGTTTAATCCGTGCACTCAGTCTACCTTGCATATTTTGGTTTAGTCTGACGGTCGCTATTTTAAAAAGTATAGCATTGACAAGCTAACTTTTACTATTGTGATTTAACTGTGAGATGTACGATGAAATTATGAAATGTGTTTTTAAGATTGTAATTGTTTAATAGGGGTATTTAAAGAGAAGTGAATGATGGGTTATTATTCTGATGAAGTCTTAGTATCTTAGTGAGACGAAAGCACTTAATAAATTTGACTGTCTTTCTATAGCTTCGGTGTTTGAGATGCCTGTTTTTGTATTTCTGAATATTGAATAGTATTTTTGAATTCCTGGTCTGATCGGTTTGGACTCATTTTTGTCACCCTGTTGGATGTTTTACTTTTGTATAATTATTACTTCGAGTAGGTTTTCTGTAAATGTTTGTCACTATATGGGCAAAGTCTGATTTCTTGACCATAACATCTAAAAACTCTATCTCTTCCCAGGAATACTTAAATGTGAACCTTAAGCCTGTGGACTGATACAGGTGTTCAATGAATTGAGCTAAGGTTTCAACTTTTCTATTCCATAATAGTAGGACATCATCCACAAATCTAGCATACCATAAAATGTAGTCAGAAAATCCTTCAGCTTGTAGCAATACATCTCTCTCTTCCACTGTACTAAGGCTAGGTTGGTGTAGCTATTCGCACATACTGTGCCCATAGCTACGCCAACCTTCTGTACATAAAATTGTTCTTCAAATAAAAAAATTATTTTCAAGTACAAGTTCTAGTAAGGCACATAATAAATTGATCGTATCAGTAGAAAAACAATGATTCATGTCCATAAACTTTCTAACATTTTCTATGCCCCATGCATTAGGAATGAGTGTGAAGAGAGATTCTATGTCCATCATCCCCAAATAGTTATCAAGGTTGGAGGTAACCACAAATAATTTCTGTAAAACGTTGTAATTTTCTGGTTTTAATCAAGTGCAATCTTTTCTCATAAGTCAAGATATGTGAGAACTGTCTCGCAGCAATCTAAAAGAGAATGTAAATTCTTTTCAATAAAAATAGTGCAGCTCCGTAACCCAACCTTTCCCAGATACTATTGGGTACATTGTTGGAGTTGGTGCATTTGTATGCCCCTTTGGTAGACCATAAATTATAAGTACTACAGGTTGTTTAATTTCAAAATACTCAAAGCTTCTCATCAATCATATCAGTCAAGCATATCAAAAGGAAAAAAGTATACTTTTTCAACAATGGCATTAACAACAGGTTTAGAAATGCATAAATAAGTAGCGTCATCACATAATTTTCCCATCTGTGCTCTGTTCCCTGTCCAGTATTACTATTCCTCCACCTTTGTCAGCTGGTCTGGATCTCTATGGAATTCATATTTTTAAGTTCAGTTAGTGCAACATGCTCTTCATAGGTTAAATTATAGTACATGACATTCTGTTTGCACTCGCTCTTTTCTTATCTGTTTCTCACAAATTTCTATAAACATATCAATCTTTGCATTTGGTGGTGGAATAAAGGTGCTGGGTTTCTTAAAATTAATATCTCTGCTATTACTATTAGGGAACATACTTTTCAATGCAAGTGTCCTGCCAAATAGTCTTAAAGCAGTCAATTTATCAGTCAAGTTGACTTTACGAGTAGGAATAATAGATAAGCCTTTATTCAAAAGTGCTGTTTGTGGAGGAGTTAAATGCACTGTGGAAATATTAATGAGTAAATCTTTTACCTCTGTTTCCATGGTCCCATTAAGTTCTGATTGATTTCCATGTTCGAGAAACGCTGTACCCTGCCTTTTCTCCCTCTGCTTTATGATATGCCTCTGACCGGAAAAGGGCTTTGCAAACTAAAGGGAGTAGTTGTAGTAGCTCTAAAAAACATATTTGAAGTCGTTGGGTCAGGGAAAAACACATTTCATTAGTATTCAAGTTTGTTTTCTTTTGGAGATGTCCCTTTGGTGGTCTCTCTCCATTACCATCACGCCAAAGTTGTTCAGGGTTGGTTATGGGCATGTGCGCATGCTCTGTTGAAGTCATACCAGCAGCTCCTCCCAAAGAGGAAGACAAGACTAAGGTGTTGAATTACTGGCTTGCTGGGTTATAGGCTCTATAGCTGGCTGCGCATAATCAAAGTTAAGTGCAGAAGTGAAATTACTCTCTCAAAACTGCCCCATTAGAGAAGTCATTAATGTCCTGTTGTAATTTTCTGGTTTTAATCAACTGCAATATTTTCTCATAAGTCAGGATGTAATGCAAAGAATCTAATTTATCGCTGATAACATCAACAAAAAAGGCATTGTAGATTTAATTTTGCAGTATATTGACTTGTTTCTGCAGCTCTTTTTCTTCTGGGAGAAAAAAAAAAATCAATCAATAATAGTAGCCAGAACTAGCCTGTAAATTAAAAGTTTGCCAGCTACAGAGCCTATAACCCACCAAACCAGTAATTCCACGGACTTGGTCTTGTCTTCCTTTTTGGGAGGAGCTGCTGGTATGACTTAAACATAGCATGCGCACACGACCATAACCAATCCTGAGCAACTTCAGATAAGAAGAGTTTGAGTGTAAACAGAATGTCATGTACTATAATTTAACCTATGAAGAGCATGTTGCACTAACTGAACTTAAAAATATGAAGTCCATAGAGATCAGACCAGCTGACAAAGGTGGACGAATAGTAATACTGGACAGGGAATGTTACAGAGCACAGATGGGCAAATTATGTGATGATGCTACTTATGCATGCATTTCTAAACCTGTTGTTAATGCCATTATTGAAAAAGTATCCTTTTTTTCTTTTTGATATGCTTATGACTGATATTATTGATGAGAAGCTTTTTGAGTATTTTGAAGTTAAACAACCTCTAGTACCTATAATTTATGGTCTACTGAAGGTGCATAAAAATGCACCAACTCCACCAATGCGCCTAATAGTATCTGGGAAAGGTAGGGTTATGGAGCCACTCTCAATTTTTATTGAAAGGAATTTACATTCTCTTTTAGATGTCTGTGAGACAGTTCTGAAAGATACTAGAAGCTTTTTACAGCAATGATTTGTGGCTACCTCCAACCTGATAACTATTATTTGATGACAATGGACATAGAATCTCTTTTTACAGTCATTTCTAATGCATGGAGCATAGAAAATGTTAGAAAGTTTATGGACATTGAATCATTGTTTTTCTGCCAATAAGATTAATTTATTATGTGCCTTACTAGAACTTGTACTTGAGTTTTTTTTTTTATTTGAACAATTTTATGTACAGAAGGTTGGCATAGTGCATGTGCGAATAGCTGCGCCAACCTAGCCTTAGTACAGTGTGAGAGAGATGTATTGTTACAAGCTGAAGGATTTTCTGACCACATTTTATGGTACGCTAGATTTGTGAATGATATCCTCCTATTATGGAATGGATCAGTTGAAACCTTAGCTCAATTCATTGAACACCTGCATCAGTCCATAGGCTTCTTAAGGTTCACATTTATGTATTCCTGGGAAGAGATTAAGTTTTTAGATGTTATGGTCAAGAATTCAGATTTTGCCCATATAGTGACAAGCATTTACAGAAAACCTACTCAAAGGAATAATTTATTATATAAGAGTAGTATGCACCCCAGGCATATTCCTCAAAACGTGATTAAGGACAGGTGTTCAGAGTTATGAGACTTCATAACGATGATCAAGTTATTAATAGCTCTTGAGTCTCTGAAAAAGGATTTTTTTGATAGGGGTTATCATGAGAAGGATGTTAACAGATGCATCACAGATGCTTTGAAAGAAAGAGGGGGTAAAGGTAGGCCCTATTTTTCAGAAATACACCTTCCTGCCTGACAGACATATTTGTGGATAGGTTGGCGAGGCATGCTTTGTTGCCTTTTGATTATATTTTAAAAGATTTGTGGGATTTCCTTACACAATTTAAAAAGGATTTATATGATGGTTGTTTTTTTACTACTATTGATGTTTGTGACTTTTACACGTCTGTACCACATGATATTGGGTTAGAATTATTTTATGAGGCCTTGTGTGAGAAAACGTCTTTAAATAATACCCTTTTAAATTTTGTTATGCTAGCTATGGATACTATTTTGAAAAATAATTATTTTTGTTTTGAAGGGGAGTATTTTAAACAGAACTTAGGGGTTGCCATGAGATCAGGTTGTGCTCCTTTATTTGCCAATTTAGTTATGTTTAGTTGGGAGAAAAAGAATGTGTTTTGTACTGATTTCCAAAGTAAATGGAGTATGTATTTAAGGTTTTTGGACAATATTTTTATTATGTGGAAGGGAAATGGGATAGGTGAACAATTCTGTGATTATATAAATAATTGATTATTTTAAGTTCACCTCCACACACAGAGACAATTAGTTATTTAGATGCGTCTGTCAGTAAAGATGCTATTTTGAAAGAATTTTCGTCCACTTTGTACAGAAAACCCACATTCTCCAATGATTATTTGGAATGTAGTACTAGTCCCCCATTCTATATGAAAAAGTATTGTTAAGTGCCAGTTCATTAGAGTGGCTAGAATGTGTTCTTTTAATAATGTCATTAGGGAGATGGATGTTTTGAAGGAGTTTTTTTATGGTAGAGGCTATCCTGAAAAAATGGTTCTTGAAATGTATAATTTAGTGAAAGATAATTTGGGTTTGAGGTATACCCCTTTATTAGGAGCCACTATTGACACTAATAAGAAGGAAACAAGGCAAAAAGAGTGTGAAAACAGTATGGTCCTGACTTATGGGTGTTACAGTAAAAAAAGTTAAGGAGATTTTGAGTAAAAATTGGATTTTATTTAGGGCAAATAAGGTGCTTCAGGTAGTTATGGGTACTAACCCCAGTTTTGTTTTTAGAACATGTGCAAACTTGAAATTCTTGTTTGAATGCCCAATTATGTTTAAAGGTGTGTTGGATAAGGGTACAACATGCTGTGGTCATTGTAATTATTTTTAGTATATTTTAAAAGAGGCCATATTACACATTGGTGAATTTGGTATAAAGGTGAGGACAATAGTAGGTAATTGTGGTACGGAGGCTTTGGTTTATATAGCGGTTTGTCAAAAATGTTTTAATTTTTATATAGGGAAAACGGAAAGAACTCTCCGTAGGAGAATTTGAGCATATTTATGCTGTTAGACAGAAAAATAATACCCTTTTTAAGAATTTGGGTAGTAATAGGGACTGTACACATTTTTTATTTGGTATTTTAGAAATAGTTGAGATGAATCCGGGGGGGGGGGGGGGTTGAGCAAACACACTTGAGAGGAAAAATGAAATGGCAACTAAGGTTAAATGCCACCCATTCCCCTGGGATTAATGAACGTTTCAGTTATGCCTTTTTTAAAGCAGAGCTCTTATTTTGTAAGTTATTTATATTGAGTTTTTTTTTAAATATATATATCTATCTATATATATATATATATATATATATATATATATATATATATATATACATGTTTTTATACAGTAAGTTGTATTAAAGGGTTGTTTTAATAGCTAATTACTTGTATTTAAATGCTTTTCTTCTATTGGTCGTTGAAATGTATTTAAATGACTGTTTTTAATTGTTTTATTGGTTCTGAAGAAGTCCAGCATGTGCTGGACGAAAGCGCTCGACTATTGTTGGATTAAACTGATTTTTTGGAAACTACAAGTTTGTTTTTCTTGCACCACTGGTCTGTCTGGCAGGAAGGTGTTTTTCTTTTGAGTTTTGGTTGCCTTGTACACCGTTTTGTTTTTTGTATTTTTCAGAAATATCTACTAGTGAAGGTGGTGCTGCGGTAGTGTTGTCGCCTCAAAGTTTAGACGTTGCCCGTTCGATTCTCAGAGCGTCTTCTGTGTGGCGACATGCGTGAATGGGCGTTCCTTCGTTGAAGGTTGTGCGTTAGGCCCGGCAAGCCGGCACGTAAAACTCTACTGCCAATCATTAGTGGACCGGAGTTCCGCTGTGGCGACCCCTAACTGGGAAAAGCCGAAAGACACAACATCTCCTAGTGAAGGTACTAGTAATATATGGAGGAACATGGGTACTTAGATTCCCCCTAACATACTCTTCAGATATTTGTAGGGTCTGTGATTAAGAAAAACTGGGACATTTTAGATACTGTAGAAGAACTGAGAAATGTTATAGATAGTGCCACATTTCTCTCTCAAAAATAAGTCACTGAAAAGGCACTTATGTTGTAATGTATCTTCCTCTAGGAAGACAACAGCATCAATTAGAAAAGGCACTTTTAAATGTAGAAATTGTGCAGCTTGTAAATATATTCATACAGGGATGAATTATGTGCATTCACATATGAATCTTCAGATAGAAGCAGACTTCTATGCTGATTATAAGACCTGTAATATTGCCTATTTTAGTTAGTGTTAAGTGTCCTGCCTTCTATATAGGTATAAGTAACAGACAATTAAAGGATAGAATTTTAGAGCCTCAGCGAGACATTAGGAATAAAAAATATACTAATGCCCTTGCTTGGCACATAATAAATCATGGTGCTGATCATAGTTTTAGAATTTTGGTGCTTCAGATTTTTGAGAGTTTAAGGGGTGGAATATAAAGAACAGGATGGAATCCGCTGAGCAAAAATGGATTCTGTCATTGAGTGCAGACAGAGCACCAGGGTTAAATGATGTTGTTTCCCTGAAACCATTTTTAAAAGCAAGACCACTTGAGCACTAATTGTTTTAATGATTTTTTCCTCTATATTTAATATTTTTATATAGTTGGAATCAGGTTATTTGTGTTCATATTCAGTGTCATACTGTCTATGCTTTTTATGACTGTTCCTTTAAGAACTTGTAATTAATGGATATTCATTGTGTTAATTGATCTACCTCTGGTAGCTATTTAAATGCAGTATGTGTTTTAAGTAGTGAGTCTGATGAAGCAGTTTGATGCACTGTGAACGCGCTTACTTTTTTATGAATTAGTTTTATTTTAATCTTGCCCGTTGCCATGTTGGATCTGGTATATTTGTTGTTTTTATCTGCATACTGCAAGAAGGTCTTATGCAGACTAATGACCATGCCAAAGTCATGGTCTAAACTTAATATGCATTATCGTCCCCTTTGGCAAGGGCTGTGATCCTGCAAGTTACCTCATCAATAACAATACAATAACCACACTGTTAGTGGTGAAAGATAACTTCGATCTCTCTACAGTGGTAAGAAGGGCATTTTGTATTGTTAATCTCATAAGTAAGGGTATTGCTTCCAGAAAGAGGTTATGACCCCCTCTGTCAGTAAGCTACTGGCTGGCTGGTGTCTAGTTGCCCAGCCTGGGTTACCTGGGATAGCTCTGTTGAGTGAAAGCTGGATGTAAAACCAACCAACCTGCCAAACATGAACTGAGAATTGTTACGCTTAATGTAGGTTCCCTGACAGGACGCAACTTGGAAGTGGATGACATGATGATACGGAGGAGGCTGGACATCCTCTGTATCAAAGAGATGAGATGGAAGGGCAGTGCAGCAAAGCCACTTGGCTTGGGATCCAGAGTCTACTACTCAGGTAGAGGGCAAGCTAAAAATGGTGTAGGAATTGTGGCGAGAGAGAGGCTTCAAAAGGCAGTAAGGGATATCATCAGAATTAATGAAAGACTCATGGCAGTCAAACTTCAGTGTAATGATAGGGCAGTCTTCATAATCTCAGCCTGTGCCCCAGAGCAGGGTTGTGATAGTGAGGAAGAGTGCATTCAGACAGCAATTGCAGGGCCTACTAGATAAAGCAAGACAACATGAATTGGTGTTGATAATGGGTGGCTTAAATGCACATATCAGGACAGACAGAACAGGATATGAGGACTGTCTGTGTCCACATGGCTGGGGCAGCAGGAATAAAGAAGAAGCCATTGTAGACTTCTGTCTGGCAAATGGCATGATAGTAGCCAACACATGGTTCAGAAAGTCACAAGATCACATACAAGAGTAGTCAACATGCAACTCTGGTAGACTTCCTCCTAGTAAGGAAAGGGCACTAGGGTGGAATTTGTGATTACAAAGTCATCCACAGTGTAACAGTTGTCCCACAGCATAAACCACTAGTTGCCACAATCAGCTGCAAGCAGTGGTCAGAGAAGGCTCAGAGGTCAACAAGGACCAGGCTGAAGACGTAGAAGTTGACTGGAAAGAAAGTACAGCAGTTCAAGGAATTACTCAGGGCTCTAGCACCCCAAGAAGAGGAGGAAATTGATGGAGTTGAAGAATGGCAGTGCCTAAAAAACTACATGTGTTAGGACTACAGAAAATTGTGGCAGAGTAAGGTATGGAAATAAGGTACATAAGGAAAGCTAGTGGTGGAATGGAGAAGTCCAGGAAGTCATCAAAAGAAAGGAGGAGTGCAGGAAGAAGTGGGAGATAGAAAAGACTGACTAGGCTAGAAAGGACTAATGGTTGGCTAACAAAGATGCTAAGAAAGAAGTTGCAATACCAAAGAATAGGGCATCAGAGGCACTGTACCAGCTTCTGGAAAGTGACTCGGTAAAGGGCACAAAGAAACTGTTAGGTTGCAAGGCAAAGACAGAAAGATAAAAATGATAGTCAGACACCGTTCATTAGGGATGCTAGCAACAACCTGCCCACCAGTCCAGAGGACATCAAAGGCAGCTGGAAGGAGTATTTCCAGCAGCTTCTAAATAAAGAAAACCCCACAGAAGCTGTACTTCCCCAGAAACAGCCTATGATGACAGAAGAGGCGCCAACCTTAGAAGAAGTAAGAAGAGCACTAAAGAAGATGAAGTCTGAGAAAGCAGCAGGCTCAGATGAGGTCACAGCAGATATGATAAAGGTGAGTTTGGGGAGAAATGGCTCCTGAGGGGACTAATAGCAGTGTGGAGAGAAGCGTATCCCAGATGACTGGAGAATAAGCATACTCATGCCAATGTACAAGAATAAAGGGGACATCCACAACTCTGGGCAGTACAGAGGCATCAAACTCCTATCACATTGCATGAAAGTTCTGGAGAGGGTGATTGATAAACAAATATGCAGAGTAGTAGAATGTAAGATGAGCAGTTTGGATTTGGAGTAGGATGCAGCACAATTGACTTGATGTTTACATTGAGACAGATGCTTGAAAAGAAGCTAGAGATGAGTCTCCAACTTGGGCATTCATAGATTTGGAGAAAGCATATGGCAAGGTACCAAGAAAGCTGATCTGGGCAGTACTACAGTGGTTTGAAGTCTCAGAAACATTGGTAGAATTAGTGCAGGCTATGTACAAGGACCCAGTGACTCAAGTACGAACAGTGTTAGGCCTCGGAGGGGTCCCCAGTGGGAATGGGTGTACATCAAGGTTCAGCTCTGAGCCCACTGCTGTTCATACTGGTGATGGACTACATATGCAAACAGGTTGAAGGGGACGAATCAACAAAGCTGCTGTATGCAGATGATGCAGCAGTACAGGCAGACTCTGAGCTAGAACTTCAGCAAAGGATGGGAGAATGGAATGCAAATCTGTAGGCACATGGGATGAAACTAAGCACAGATAAGACGGTGGTAATGGTAGCAAATTGGGGAAATCAGAAGAAGCTGAGAGTAGAGATAGAAGGGAAGATAGTGGAACAGGTAAACAGCTTCAAGTATCTGGGAGGGGTAGTTGAGAAGGGTAGTCCAAATGAAGTCAAAGCTGGAATCAGAGGGGCTGCAGCCAACTGGTGTAGACTATCAGGTGTAGTCTGACAGAGGAATATCAAGCTGAAAAGTAAGATGTACAAGACAGTGGTGCAACCAGTACTACTGTATGGTACAGAAACCTGGGCAGTAAAGGCAGAACAGTTGAAGCTAGAGGTGATATAAATGAAGTGCCTGAGAAAGGTGGTAGGATGCGCACTGTGGGACAGACGAAGAAATGAGGACCTAAGAGCAGAAGCTAAAGTAGCTCCAATTGCAGAAAAGATCAGAGAGAACAGATTACGGTGGTTTGGGCATATTGTAGAAAAGCAGAAGACAATCTGGTGAGGAAAGTTTGGGACAGACAGGAAGAAGGTAAAATGAAGCAAGGATGTCCAGCAAAGAGGTGGATGGATTGTGTGAAAGATCTGCAACAGTCAGGCATGAGTGTTGAAGGCAGGAGTGTGGCACTGAATCAAGAGAGTTGGCGGCAGTTAACATGATACTCTGACCTCATGTAGAAAAAAGGGGGCTGATGATGATGAACCCCTCGGGCCAGTAATAGAGTTTAACACTCCCTTTGGTATGTTCCTTTCCAAACACCTGTAGCAATTGGAGAGACCACAGAGGTTCCTTGCGAAGAAAATTTAGGGTTTTCAAGATCTGTCTTAATCAGACAGACTGAAATCATCACTTTGTGTCGTGCAGACTGATCAGACGTGATCTTTGCCTTGCATATGTAGAGCAATTTCTGACCTGGGTTTAATGGGAACTCTGCACATTTGCAAGTCAAATGGCACATGGGTCACTTGAAAGTACCTTAACCTGGTATGTGACATCAACAGAACTTGAAAATCACGAACAAGTCCCAAAAACCACAAAATGCACCAAAACGCTCACTCCGAATAAAAGACCAAGTTTATTCAGATTAAAACTTGTAAGCGCTTTCATCCCAGTTTAAATTTAATACAGGAACTTCATCAGACAATATGTAAATGAAACATCATTTAAATACTTTAAAAATGTGACATCACTTCCTCAAACATTGTTAAAGGGGTATGGTGTCTAAAAAACATTGCAGATAAAACTTGTTTAAAAAATTCACTCACTACAGTGGGATAGACTACTAGTAAAACAAGTCGCTCTTTTATCTACAAGCTCCCAACAAACATTAATAGTCTCGAAAGCCTTGAAAGTCAAACAAAATAAGATCAAAAATAGTCTGTATATACTGATACATTAAATCACTATACTTTTATCATTTCAAAGACTTTAGTTTTAAAACACTAGTAATGGATAGACTCTCATTTAAACCTGGGCAATGAGTTGAGTCTAGCCGGATCTGCCAACTTAGTTCCGCTTTTTCTAATAAGTATGGCCATGCACCCCATCTCAATAAGGGGCGTATGGTTTCCAAAACAATAAACTTGAATTTATGTTCAGTGTGTTGTGTAACATGTTTATCCAAAGCATTGAATTCGCAATGGTCTTTGATATTCCTAAGGTGTTCACTAATTATATTAAGCTTATGCTCGATTTTTCCAATATAAAAACATGGACAAAATTCACCTAGAGCACAATAGACTAGTCTGTCTGTGTTGCAGCTAAACCTGTCTGATTTTTAGTCTCTTTCCATTAATAGTAATTTCATTTGCTTCTAAGATGTAAGGACAAAATTTACAAAACCCACACTTGTGCATGTGTCCTACTCCCTGTGTCCTACCCTGATGCTCCAAGTAAGGTCTTAATGTTGTGCCTTTCCAAAAGGCAAAGGTTGGTCTTCCCCTAAAATCCCCTTTAGATCTGCCTCACCTGTTAATAATTTCCAGTTTTTCTCCAAGATATTCTTAATGTGGAATGCATCAACAGAGAAGGTGGTTAAAAAACAAGATCTAAAATTGTTGTCTACCTTCTATTTGTGCATCCCTATATGAGGTGGTGATAAATCTGGTGACCTACTAATGTTGGTGTTAAAGGTAGAGTTCTTACCGCAGTTAGTTTCTGTGTTTAAAGGGGGGATAAAGTGTCCATTCTTTCTTTTATAGATGTTCTCCTCATTCATGATATTTTCCACTCAGTGATGTGGGTAACCTTTTTTTGGAAACATTTCACTTAGCTTGTGACATTCTTTCAAAAAGTGTTCTTTGAGCGTGACCATTAGGGCTGCTCTGACAAATTGGCCCTTTTTGAGTAAAAGGGTGACCACTTGTAAAATGTAAAAATTTATTGGAATAGGTTTATTTTCAGTATATTTCTGAAACAAATATATAATTCTGAACATCTTTTTTGAGTAAAATGTCTAAATAAGCTATTTCTGTTTCACTAACACTATGTGGGAATCTTAAAAAAGAAGTTGCATTATTTATGTATTCTAAAAATGAGCTTTGTTGTTTTGCTCCATTCCAAAGAATAAAAATATCGTCCAAAAGATGGGTGTACATGTGAAAGAGTGGGAGGAAAGGTGATCCAATTAAATGTCTTTTCTCCCATTCCAGCATCATGATGTTGGCATACATGCCCCCGCATACTGCACCCATCGCTACACCTTTGTTTTGGACATACTTCTTTTCAAATAGAATGAAATTATTGTTGAATTTATGAATTATTGAAATTGTTAAAAATAAAGAAACTGCAAATGAATAACAGTTACTTTAGGGAGTGCATTAAAAAGAGAATTGTTCCAAAAGTGTTAACACATGTGGCATTACCCTACGGTCTTAATCACAAAGTCACAGTTTCATCAAGAGCTTATACGACTCTTCCACCGTTTAGGATTTGAATACATGGACGTAGTAGTAAAACATAACGAGATACAAATTGACATTTTGGGGCAGGAGGTTAAGGCATTGGACAATAAAATTACATAGGACCCCCTATTTTCTTCCAACAAGTTTGAATATACTCATTTTTTGCTCTGTTGAGCAAATGGACACAAGAACAAGAAAATGAAAAAGATTTTAAGGGATGAAAAAGATTACAATACTAACTGTACATACCCCCCCTCCCCCTCGAGTGGACCTACAACAAAAGACCAATGTATGAAAATGATTTTGGACAGTAATTTTGTCAATCATGATCATGTTAATAATAATATGGATGAGTCTTTTTTGGGGGAAGAAGAGTTTCTTGCTATGAGGAGGTTGGCATGGATCAGAAACCAACGAGGTACAAACCATGGGAGACAACAGACATACAACTATCAGCAAGGGTTCAACAGACCCAACAGAGGATGAAACAGGGGTTCCTGGAGGGGGAAATGAGGGAGGCACTATAACCCCTGAAACGCCGAACTATGAAACTAACACAGGCATAAATTTCCACTTATGTAATTTACTTGCAAAAGGTTTTACATACACACCAAATAGACCAGCTGACTTGGTGTACACACTTATGGATTTAAAGCAGTACATTAGAAAACTTAACTTGAATTTATTATTTCAAGGTGCTGAAAATATTATTCACCCATTTAAGATTTCTAGTACCTACAGTCCCCCACCAACCCCATTTTAGACACTTTTGAAAGGGTGTTCGAGTTAGATGTCAGAACACACACTGAAAAAACTAAGTTATATAACTAAAAAACAACTATCTGTCTAGAGGAAACTATGGAACTTGAATATCTTTCTTCCAACACTAACCTAAGGGTAATGAAACTGGACAAAGGGGGTGGTGTGGTCCTTATGTGGAAAAATGATTATCAAGAAAATGGAAAAAAATTTTAGAGACTACAACATATGCCCAGAGTTCATTACATAAATTGAATGGTGTATGTACAGGATTAGGTGTTATTTACAAGACCTCTTTATAGATGGACTTGTCACTATTGAGGAACATCAAATGTTCTGTAGTCCTGTCTCGCCTTCATTCTTACACTTGGTTTGGAGCCGATTCTCTGCTCAGACTCGGCAGTTCCCTAGCTCAAAGTTTACTGGTTGGCTCGGCAAGGAGGTATCCCATCATGCACCGCTGACATATTCCAGATCTCGTTTGCCGTTCGAGTTCAGAAGTGCTTCTTCTTGGCCGTGGCCAAGTGAAATATTTTTTCGTATTATTCAATTTATGTAGTAGGAAAAAATCCTCTGTTCCACCACAACTGTAAAAATGTTAAAAACAAACTTCAATTTTCAGTAAAAACAACAAAAACAGGAGTACAGTAAAATTCCCTGATAAGCGCTTTCGGCTTACTAGCCTTCATCAGATCGTATGTCTTAGCTGTGCTCACCCTGAATTTAAAGACAGAATAAACCAATCAGTTTTCCAGACACAGTCATAACCAATGAAAAACTCATTAGTTTGCATATAGCATATCTCCTGTCTTGCTGTGAGCTGATCATTATTGTATCTCAAAGTATCAAATATCTGATATCCTAGTAGCAGAACTATCCAATAGCAACAAAGTTAATGATTTGCATACAGCATAAATCCTGCTTCTTGTTATAGCCAATCATATTTATGCCTTAAAATATCCAATCTACAATTTTCTTGTCCTGTAGCTATCCAATAGCATCAAAGGGGCTGAATTCCTTTGGTTGCCAGAACATACTGCTATTCAATTCATTCAACAATATGCAGTACTTCACAGAAGCAAGTAGCACATATGATACAATTTTATAAGTGCAATAGCATTGGTGCTCTTGCATATAAATTCCTGTTATGTGCAGATTAATACATGTATCCATGTGGTTTTCAGAGTAACATACTCTCTGCCTCCTGAAGTATTCTTAGCCCCTTGCTCCTTGATCTATAGGAAATACTGCCTGGTCACAGATTCAGCATAAAATAATGCACCACAAAGAGTGTTATCACTGCTACAGCATTCCTTGTTTTTATCAGTCTCTCCCTTGAATAATTAAACTGCAAATGATGTAAATATATTCGCAGAACAACTTGGCAAAGTATAAAATTGATTGCATCTCTTATATTCTATTGCCATAAATTATCCATTTATTCATCAATCTTCCTTTCTAGAAGCTACTCATTTTTCTTGCTTTCAGCATAGGTTTCAATGGGGAAACACTATTGAGACCTGGTGGACAGTTGGCTCTCAAGTTGGTTATCAAGCTGGATTCACGTAGTTCAGTTCTGTTTTTAATATCCCCTTCTCGTGAACTCATGGGAATTACTTCCACCGCTCTGAATTTAAAGCGGTGTGTGGGATTGCTGGCAACATGCGCAGCAAGAGCATTTGTGAGATCCAATTTCTTAATATCTCTAAGATAACGCAGGTTGTAGGTTATCCAGCTGGATTCACATAGTTCAGTTCTGATGTGCTTCGTGTTTCACTGTTGCAGTCATTACATTTGGGTAATCTGCTGACAGGTTGCCCTCAGTCAGCCTGATTAACAAAGTCTTGGGTCCTGCGTCGGTTGCTGTCCCTTCTTCCATGATGTCAGGTCGTCAGGGGTATAAAACATGCAGCAGACGCCATTACATCAGTCTTTCTTGCCGGGTGGTGCCCGAAGCAGAAGCAGTTCGCAAGTGCCGGTCGGCCGACTCCTGAAATTTTCGTTTTCGAGTTTCAGAACCAAAGTCTTCAACTAAAAGCTAAGTACCCCGTTGGGGAAACTTTTTCTTGCTCCTTGCCGATGTCAGTAAAAGTTAATAATTGCTTTACTTGTGGGAAGCAAATACCTCATAAGGATTTTCATTTGTACTGTATTCCTTGCCTAGGCCCTGACCAAAACGTGCCTTGCTGTCGGTTTTGTGCAAAATTTAATCAACGCACGATTAAACGTCGGTAGATTTTTGCTTCTAAATATTTTGTCTCAAGATTTAACTATCCAGAAATGTATGTTAGCAATCCAACTACCAGAATACCTAAAAAAAAAAAATGCAGAGAGAAACAGAGCCCGTCGAGGTCCAAAACCGACTACGCTTCTAAGCCAGTCACCAGTTCGCCGGTACCCAGGCACTTTCGCAATCCCTGATACCTGCTACTTCTGATTTACAGGCCTCTACTGAGACCCATTCGGAGTGCGGTATGCCGCGAGATGCTTCAATTATGGAACCCGCGGATGTCACTACCTTAGATGGGTCTGGAGCCACTGTGCAGTCACCGGCTTCTGAGAGTGTTTTCAGGCCTTCAGATTTAGATATTAGACCAATGCCATCTTCAAAACTAAGGCCAAAATCTAAATCTGTCTAAACAGACGCCTGAGCCACATGTGCAGGCCCTTATGCCGAAAAAACAAATGATCAAAATGGCTGAAGATTTAATTACTCTGATCAGGGGTAGCCAACCCCCTCTTCCTAAGAGGCCTAGGCAAGACATTGATTATGAATCTTCTGAACAGGATTCTATTTCTTCTGACTCTTCTAATGAACAAGATTTGTCTATTCCTAATTATGAGGACTCTGCAGAGGATTCCATTTCTTCTGCCTCTCCCCCTGAGGATTTTTCGTTTGGGGGAAACTTTACATGCCATATGGGAACATTTCCACTGGGAAAGTCAGGATTTCTCTGAATCTAAAGAGACTTGGGGATTTTCTTCTACTTCCACAGCATAGGCCTTTGGCTGTACTTCCTGTTCTAGACATTGTTGATGTCTTTTCAGTATCTAGTATGACTCCTGATTCTCTGCCTCCTGCTCCTTGTAAGCCAGGCAGATACTACAGGGTTCCTGACTCCCACAAATTCCTTTTCAAAAACCCTATTGCTGATCCTGAAACCATTTCTCAGGGTCCCAAGGGCATTAAGGCCTCTACTGCCAAAAATCCTACCCCTTCTGATAGAGATTCCAGGGCGCTGGATAGATGGGGTAAGAAGGTTTACACGTCTGCAACCTTGGCAATTAGGGCTTTAAACTGTCAATTTCATATGCTTAAATATCAACAGCATATCATGGGACTGCTTAAACAGAAAATGATGTTAATCTGTGTGGAAAATGAAGAATTGCAGGATTTATTGCATTCAGATGAACAAGTTGTAAAACATACTTTGCAATGTGGTTTTGATTCTTTGGAGGCCTCTTGCAGAGCTGCTGTAACTGGATCTGTGCTAAGAAGGCATGCTTGGCTCAAAGAGCAAACTCTGCCTGACTATCTTAAAGCAAAATTGTTGGATGCTCCTTTACAACAGGACCGTCTCTTTGGTAAGGCTGAAGAAGTGTTAAAAAAGATGGAAGATAAAGCTATACAAACTGTGAAAGATTTCTTACAAGTGCAACCTCCAAGATTTAGTAGGCACTGGCCTACTAAGAACTGGTCCTTTCCAGTCCCCTCGAGCTGCTCAAGTCAAATCAAGACATTCCAAAGGCTCCAGGTTTCAGTCACAAGGAACTTTTAGAACAAAACAATGGGGTGCCTCCACCTCCAAATCTGGAAGCAACAAGGCACCTCCCTATGGTAAACAGTCTCAATGACTTCCCACTACAATCACCAAGCACTTACCTCTTAGCCGCCCCTTTGGGGGGGAAATTAGCACTTCATGCATGAAACTGGCAACTTATTACTCAGGACAAATGGGTTTTAAATATAGTATCCCAGGGATACAGATTTCACTTCCACACATTGCCAATCCCAAACAGATGGCCAGATCTGCCCCCAAATCAGTGGGCAGAGGCCCAGAAACAAGTTCTTTCCCTCATGAACATGGGGGCTATTCAACCAGTACCAGAAGAAGAAAAGGGACAAGGTTTCTATTTCATACTTTTCCTGGTACCCAGAAAAGACAAATCAAGGCGTCCAATTCTGGACTTATCCACTCTAAACACATTTCTGGACATTCCAAAATTCAAAATGCTAACTCTTCAACAGTTGCTACCTATGCTAGGCAAAGATGCCTGGTTGGTAACTCTAGACTTGAGGCTTACCTGCATATCCCAATCAGGGAGTCTTGCAAAAGATACCTCCGCTTCAGAGCAGGCTACTTGCATTACCAGTTCTCTGCACTGCCCTTTGGCTTATCTACTGCGCCCAGGGTCTTCGCAATGTGCCTGGCACCAGTAATCGCATTTTGCAGGCAAAGAAATATTCAAATATATCCATACCTGGACGATTGCCTAATTCAGGCAAAAAACAAGGACGATCTTCTAAAGCATCTGGTGTTTGTAAAAAGGGTTCTAACTTTTCTTGGGTACACCATAAACGAAAATAAATCGCAACTGGTACCCTCTCAAGAAATTCCATTCCTGGGCGCAAGCTTGAATACAATTACCCAGATGACTTGCCTTATGCCAGAAAAGCAAATTCAATTGATGACTTACTTCAAACAGGTGGCCACAAAAGCCCAGCTATCTGCAAGACAAATTCTGCAGACCTTGGGATTCATGGCCTCCTGCATTCTTCTAATTCCATATGCAAGACTGCATATGAGGAAACTTCAGTGGTACTTAAAAAGTTTATGGAGTCAACATTGTTCACAGCCTGGAAACAATGATTCCTGTTATACCTTGCCTGCGATTAGAGTTCCTATGGTGGGCAGAGGCCTGCCATCAAAACAAGGGACTGCCATTCACACCACCCCCTGCCGCCCAAACCCTAGCAGATGCATCAGACTATGCTTGGGCTCATCTGGCAGGGAAGTGCATTCAGGGCAAATGGAGCCCAAATCAAATGCACCTACATATCAATCAGAAAGCAATGCTAGCTGTACAGAATGCACTGACAGCCTTCAAGGGCTACCTTCATCCAGGACAACTAATGATACAGACAACACCACAGTTACGTGGTACATAAGCAGGGGGAAACACATTCCTACCCCCTTTGCAGACTAGCCATGGCATTGTAGAACACTGCCTTGACCTATCAAATACAGCTACAAGCTCAATTCCTGCCAGGAAAGCTAAATACTCTGGCAAGCCAACTAAGCAGAAATCTTATGGACCCACACGTATAGAAATTGGAACCACACGTTTTCAACATGTTGACATGCAAATGGGGGAACCCAGACATAGATCTTTTTGCCTCATCCCAGAACTATCATTTGGACAAATTCTGCACAAGAATTCATCACAACAAAGCTTGGAAAGTGGATGCTCCATCATTCAGCTGGAAAAACCTACCAATCTATGCTTTTCTCCCTCTGCCTCTGCTCTCCAAAGTTCTACTAAAAGTCACAGGACAAACCAAAAATGATTTTGATTGCTCCAGACTGGCCTCGCCAACACTGGTACCCACTCCTGCGCAGTCGCACCTTCCTCCATGGCACCTGCTTCAGACACCTTACCTACTGTCTCAGCAGAACTACCAAATTCTGCGCACACTGCTCCAAACATTGAATCTTGCAGCGTGGCTAATCAACTAATTTCACTCTTGGCATCCCTCAGCAAACCAGTGATGGATGTCATTTTGGAGGCTAGAAGGCTTAGTACTAGAAAATCTTATGCTGACAAATGGAAAAGATTCTGTGCCTGGAACCAGTCACAAGGAAATAAGCACAGTAATGCCCAATATTCCTCTGATTCTGCAATACTTAACTGAGATGCTTCACAAGGGTCTATCTTTTTCTTTCATAAAAATCCATGCCTCTGCCATTTCAGCTCATTACAACACAGAACCTCCCCTCTTCTCTCATCCTCTGCTAAAGCAGTATCTCAGAGGGGCCAAGAATTTAAGACCTCCCAGGAGAGCACCAACTCCTGCTTGGGACCTCAATTTTGTTTTGGAAAAACTCACTCTCCCTTCTTTTGAGCCAGCTGCTACAGCAGACCTAAAATTTCTCTCCTGGAAAACAGCTTTCCTTTTAGCAGTCACTTCAGCTAGAAGGATTTCAGAATTTACAGGCTCTTATGGCAGTGGAGCCTTTCATTATTTTTCATCCGGATGGGGTGGCTTTCAGGACCAATCCGTCTTTCATGCCTAAGGTGGTATCCAGTGTGGCTCTTAATCGGACCATTCATCTGCCAACTTTTTTCCCCAATCCACAGAACAAGGGTGAGCAGTTTCTGCATTCATTGGATGTACACAGACAACTTAGATTCTATTTAAACAGGACGAAATCTTTAAGAAAATCAGAACAACTATTGGTGACATTTGCTGCAGGGACAGAGGGAAAGGCCATTTCAAAGCAGACTATTTCCAAATGGATAAAGCCATTGCATTTGTTTCTGCTATATGCACCATGGTAAACCTATACCCAAGGGGATCAGGTCTCATTCCACCAGGGCTGCATCTACTTCTGCAGCCTTTCTTAGAGGGGTTCCTACCAGAGACATTCTAGAAGCTGCTACCTGGAGCTCAGTTCATACGTTCACCAAACATTACCATTTATGTCTCTTCTCTAAATCCAGAGCTGGCTTTGCCACTGCTGTCCTGCAGGGCCTTTTAGCTGCTCCTAATGCTGTATAAACCCATCCTCCCAACCATAGCTTTGGGATTCTACCCAAATGTAATGACTGCAACAGTGAAACACGAAGAACATAGTACAGTTGTGTACACCTACCATAAATGTAGATGTTGGAGTGTATTCACTGTTGCAGTCCTGGTTACCCTCCCTCCAACCCCTAACTTATTTTGGCTATACCTCTACTTTCCTTTACTATGCTTAAAAGCCTTTTTGGTGTATTTGCTTTTTTGTTGGAGGCATATCATTGTATTTTTATATTTAATTGCTCCCCATTAGGGGGGCACCTGACATTTGGGTTATAAAAAACTGATGTAATGGCATCTGCTGCAAGTTTTATACCCCTGATGACCTGACGTCATGGAAGAAGGGACAGCAACCGACGCAGGACCCAAGACTTTGTTAATCAGGCCGACTGAGGGCAATCTGCCAGCAGATTACCCAAATGTAATGACTGCAACAGTGAATACACTTGAACATCTACATTTATGGTAAGTGTACAAAACTGTACTTTTTTAATATCCCCTTTTAGGTTATCCAGCTGGAGTCACGTAGTTCGGTTCTGTTTTTAATATCCCCTGCAAATAAGACTGCAGTTTAATTGTTCAAGGCAGAGGCTGATAAAAACAAGGAATGCTGTAGGAGTGATAACGCTCTTTGTGGTGCATTTTATGCTGAATCTGTGACCAGGCAGTATTTTCTATAGAACAATACTTCAGGAGGCAGAGAGTATGTTACTCTGAAAACCACAAGGATACATGTGTTAATCTGTACATAATAGGAATTTATATGCCAAAGCACCAATGCTATTGCACTTATAAAATTGTATCTTATGTGCTACTTGCTTTTGTGAAGTACTGCATATTGTTGAATGAACTGAATAGCAATATGTTCTGGCAACCAAAGGAATTCAGCCCCTTTGATGCTATTGGATAGCTACAGGACAAGAACATTGTAGATTGGGTATTTGAAGACATAAATATGATTGGCTATAACAAGAAGCAAGATTTATGCTGTATGCAAATCATTAACTTTGTTGCTATTGGATAGTTCTGCCACTAGGATATCAGACATTTGATACCTTAATGATTGGCTCACAGCAAGACGCAGGAGATGTGCTGTATGCAAACTAATGAGTTTTTCATTGGTTATGACCATGTGTCTGGAACATTGATTGGTTTATTCTATTTTTAAATTCAGAGTGAGCACAGCTAAGACATATGATCTGATGAAGCCGAAAGTGCTTAGGGAATTTTACTGAGCTCCTGTTTTTGTTGATTTTACTGAAGATTAAAGTTTGTTTTTAACATTTCTACAGCTGTGGTGGAACTGAGAATTTTTTCCTGCTACATTTCTATATTTATGCTCTGAGCCTTCAGCAATACAGCTACGTTTTCTTCATATTATTCAATTTATAGTGTTTAAAAAAGTTGTATTCAGCTGTTTTAGTATTCGTTTATAGTCTGGTGTCTGAAGACCTTGTGTGGCATTGTTTGCTGTGTTTCTGCTGTTTATTATTGGCCGCTCTTCTGCAGGCCTGTTTGTTGTATCCCTGCACTCGCTGTTGGTTTTGTTTGCTATTTGGGCTTTGCCTAATTGTTTTCTTCTTTCAAAGCTGTCTTTCTCCAAGGGCTAGGCCCATTTAAGTTAGAGGACCAAGTCCTCTGTCTACCTATCTGTTGTTTCCTCAGGGCTAACCGTTTAAATTAGAGGTAGTTCCTGTTTTTGTTTTTGGCACTAGTTACTGTAACTTGTTTTTTTTCTGTATGTCTTAGATATCAGTATTGATTTCAGATATGTCTAAAGACTTGAAAGACCACAAGCCGTCTGGGTTTAAAAAAATGTACCAAGTGCGCCCAAAAAATGTCCCTGACGGATGGGCATACTATTTGTGTATACTGCTTAGGTGCTATTCACCTTCAAGAATCTTGCTCCTTTTGCCATGCTTTTAGTCCTAGAGTCCTTCAAGAGAGAAAGAACAAACTTGTATTGAAAGGTCTCTTATATCATTCCTTTGAGGAAGAATTGGCTTCTTCCTCCTCCTCTAGTTCCAAGTCACCCTCATCTAAAACACACAGTTAAACCTGCAAAAAGGCGGTCTCCCACTCGGTGTCTGAGCCGCCAGAGAAAATTTCTAAATCGACTACTTCCTTTTCAGCTCCATAGATTTCGTTGCCGACAAATTATTGATGTGGAGCCAATCAGTTTTGATTCCAAAGATTACGGAGCCGATAACTGAATCTGTGGCTCTGAGCTGGTCGGCTGAACTTCGTCCGGTTTCTCCGACACTCAGTCAATTTTTCAGCAGGGTAGGTCCCCCACGTTATCCTCTAGGATCCTTTCTGATGAAGTTGAGAGTGATACGCAGACTCCTGAAGATATTGGCGTTGACAAATTTACTTTCGGCTCCGTCCCAGTCATCTCTGGAGCCTGCTGAGCCCATACACCCCATCACCGTTCCTCCTCCGAGCCACTCCGGCGCTTTGGCGACAGAGATGTCTGTGCCACTTGCTGTGGAAAGGTCTGTTCCAGCTACCTCTGTGGGCCTCTCTTCCGATATCCGCTCCGATTCCTTCGATACCGTCCGTGGGGTCTAGGGTCCTAAGCTCTCAGGTTAGGCCCGAGGGGGACGCTTGGACCCGAACTTAGGCTCCAAGCTTACCTCTTGATGCTTTGGCTCGGGTGAGTTTGGACCCCACTTTTTTCTCCGAGCCTATCTCCTCGGTACCGAGGGGGCCGGCCTTCGAGCTGATAAGGAGTGTTCTGTTCAAGTCTTCAGTTACGACTAGGGGCACTGACACTCCCCAAAAGCGCTGACCTGTCTCAGCACCTTCTCTCAATCCAACATAGTGGAGACTTGCAGCCTCAGGAACCCTCCATGAGTGGTCCCCAGTCTTCCAAGACCTCCCCATAATATCCTTCTGAGGAGCTCCCTTGGAAGAAAACTTGTAAGAGGAAGCATGTTGAATCCCCTGATGAGTCCATTACATCAGACACTGATCTCGAAGAGTGAGAAGGGTCCCCCAAGTCGTCGTCTGATATCTCCTTCACAGATATCCTTGAGATCCTGAAACAGAGAGGCAGCTGGCCCACCACCTCCCCTTCTGATGAGGAGTCAGTGTACCTGAAAGCTTTCGGGTGTCAGCCCTCCGCCTCTTGGGTATCTCCACCTTTCGACGAACTTTTGGATCTAGTGAGTCGAAAGGTGTGGGAATCTCCTGATACTGTGGAACCAGTTCCTAGAAGACCTAATAAATTCCTATCAGCACCTCAGGACAAAGTTTTTCTCACCAAAGGTGTGCCGGTAGATGCCATGGTGGTGGCATCAGCCACCAAAAAGGAACCAGCTGAAACTTCCTCCACCGCCCATCCACCGAGCAAGGAGTCTCGAATGATGGGCAGGTACAGGAGGAAGCGTGTCTTTTCTTCAGCGGCTTTTACACTCAGATCGCTGAGCTACCTTTCTCATTTCACTAGGCTCCAGAGAGATCTCCTGAAAGAGCTAGGAGATGCTCTCCAAGGTAACATATCTGAAGCGGTGTCTGATAAGCTTAATGCACAGATGTCTACCTTAAATTCTATTAACTCCTCCATGAGGCTGATATCTTATGCAGCGGATGGAGCAAGTAGGGCAGTGGTTTCAGGAGTTTCTCTTAGAAGGCACTCCTGGATGCGCTTGTGTAATTTTGCGGAGGCCTTTTTAAATCTACATTTACCAATGCCCCCTTTGATGGGTCCTTGTTGTTTGGACCTAAGGTAGAGGACTCGCTCACCAGGAGCAAACAGGAAGGAAAAAACCCTGTCTGCCGTGGGAATCCGTTTTTCCATTCCCTCTAGACCCTATTCCAAAGGGTAGAGGGGGGAAAGATGTGGTTTAAAAAGTCTGAGGTTTTTCCAGGACGCACAAGGTGATTCCTTCTCCAGAGGCAGAAGAGGAGGAAATAACGATAGATGTCACCCTAGAGGCAGGGGAGGCCCACAGAATCAGGGAGACCGTGATTCCTTTTGTGGTTGTCCCTACCAGCGCTCCTGAAAGAAGGCCCGACTGCGTCTCCGGAGCCATTTGGGGGAAGTATATCTTTGTATCCAGAAGCCTGGTGCAACATCACACAAGACAAGTGGGTGCAAAGGATAATTACCAGATGATACTGTATTCCCTTCTCTTTCACTCCTCCTCAGACCAGAAGAATCCCGGATGTTCCACCCAATCACAGGGATTTAGCAACTTTAGAAATCCAAAAGTTGCTCGAAAAGAGTCATCCAACCCGTCCCTGCAGACCAAGTAAGATTAGGGACTTACTCCAGATTCTTTTTGGTGCTCAAACGAACAGGGAACTTGAGACCCATCTTGGATCTCAGCAAGTTGAACGACTCAGTAAAGAAGTCCAAGTTCCGAATGGTCACGTTACAGTTGATACTCCCGCTGTTAGAGAAAGAAATTTGGATGTGCTCCATAGATCTCCAAGATGCGTACTACCACATAAAAATGGACAGAGCATCAAGGAGTTACTTACGCTTCCAACTGGGGGCCAGTCATTACCAGTTTTGCAACCTGCCCTTTGGTCTCACCACAGCTCCCAGGGTGTTCACCAAATGCATGGCAGTAGTAACAGCTCACTTGAGATGTTTTGTATTCCAAGTGTTTCCTTACCTGGATGACTGGCTCCTGACTGCCACCACCAGGCATCTACTATTACAGGCCAGGGACGCCACCATTATGACTTGCTTGCAACTACGAATTACAATAAATTGGCAAAAATCTGCATTGTCGCCCTCTCAGAATGTGAATTTCATTGACGCAGAAATAAACACAGTCACAGTGAGGGCTTAACTCCCCATCGAAAGAGTCCAGAATCTCAGGCAACAAGTTTGGAGTCTACTTCCACAGCGAAAAGCAAAGATGGTATTCAAATTGTTAGGGACGATGGCCTCCACGATAACATTAGCCAGGCTGCACATGAGGGTTCTGCAGTGGTTACTTTTCTCCCTGTGGTCTCTGCAGCAACTACCTCTTTCTCACCCTATCCTGATAATAGAATCGTGCAAACAGGATCTTCGCTGGTGGACCCAGTCCAGCCATCTGACCACAGGCAGACCGTTTATTCCTTGTCCCCCAGTAGCCACCATGACCATGGATGCCTCCCAGATAGGGTGGGGGGGCATTATCTAGGGAGAATAGTCCGAGGCACGTGGCAGGAACACGAGGCTCATTTGCATATCAATGTCCTGGAGATGAACAGTGCTTCTGGCATTGCAAGCACTTCACAGCTTTCTTCCTCAAGGAATGATTGCGATTCTCTCTGACAATATGTTAGGTGTATGGTACATAAACAAGGAGGGACCAAATCTTACCCCCTATGCAGAGAGCCCCTTCAGGTTTGGGAGTGGGCAGTGTCTTCCCAATGCTTTCTGGTCGCAACACACATTCTGGGGAAGACCGGTGTGATAGCCGCCAGGCTCAGCAAGGCGATTCTTATGCCTCATGAGTGGTCTCTGAATCCACACATTGCGGAATAGATTTTTGCAGATGGGGTCCGCCTTGCTATGATCTCTTCGCCACCCCTCTGAATGCCAAATGCAGCAACTACTTCACCCTGATCCCTCTGAAGGGGAAGACACCCAGAGATGCACTCATTCACGATTGGCCTTCGGACTTCTCTATGCCTTCCCACCTTTTCCTCTGATATCAAAGGTCATTCAGAAAGCAAAATGCTTGGGAAGCAAGATGATCCTCATTGCTCCTTATTGGCCGCGTCAGATTTGGTTCCCCTTCCTCAGGCCTTACCTAAAGGATGAACCTTGGATTCTAGACCCAGTGCCGGATTTACTGACGCACATGTCAGGGGTGTTCCATCCCTTTCTCCACACCCTCAATTTGACAGTGTGGCTGCTCAGAATTCCATCCCTAGTCAGGCTTTGACTTTTCTCCTGAGGTTGTACGTATTCTGACATCTTCTCACAAACCTTCATCTAGAAAGATTTACGCCAGTAAGTGGAAAAGGTTTTCCTTTTGGGCTTGCGACAGAAATCTCGATCCTTATACAGCCCCCATCTCTGTAATTTTGGAGTTTCTTACACAACTGCTCTATCGAGGCTCAGCCGCTGCCAGTATTAAAGTTCAACTGGCAGCTATTTCTACCTTCCATTTGGTCAATGATCCTAGGCTTAGGGCGCATAGATTGTGCAGAGCCTTTCTTAAAGGGGCCACATTATTGAGACCCCCCCCCCCCCGTTATGGACCCTGTTGCACCCTAGGATTTGAATTTTGTCCTTCAAAAACTTACTTCGCCTCCCTTTGAAGCATCAGCAACGTGCGCTCTCAAATTCCTTTCATGGAAAACCAAATTTTCTGCAAGGAGGGTCTCAACATTTCAAGCCCTCTCTATTAGGCTGCCTTATTTGGTATTCCACAGACAGTTTCTTTACGGACCAACCCTTCATTTGTTCCGAAGGTCTCTTCTCAGGCTAATATTAATCAATCCATGGAACTTACCTGTCTTTTTCCCAAATTTTTCTAATAAGGCAGAATACAAATTTCACCAACTTGACATTCATAGACAACTGCGATTCTATCTTCATAGAGCCAAGAGTTTCAGAAGGCCAGACCAATTGTTTTTCCTTTTCAGGTTCAAGAAAGGGTTTACCAGTCTCAAAATCTACTTTATCACACTAGATTTCAAGCTGCATTTCCTTCATTTATACAACCAGTGGCAAAGATCTCCCTTTTAAGGTGAAAGCCCACTGTACCATGTCTGTTTCTACATCGGTGGCCTTCCAAGCAAAAATTTGCATGGATAACATTTGTGCAGCAGCAACATGGGCTAGACCTCAAACATTCATAACTCATAAGTTGGACGTGGCTTCCAGGAACAGATCTTCCTTTGGTTCCACAGTACTCAGAAATATTTTCCCCCTTGAGCCAACCAAGATAAAGGTGCTAGGGACGCTGTCCCAAGTGGTAAGAATGAAGGCAAGATAAGACTACAAAACATAAGATGTTAAGTTGTCAATCTCGCCTTCATTCTTGCTGGATGGGATGGGTTCGGAGCCGATCCTCGGCTCCGACTCGGCACTTGCTTAGCTTGAGAACTCCTTTTACCAGCTCGAGGCAACCCTATATCCCATGATGCAAGGCGGGACTACCTCAGATCTCGTTTGCCGCTTTGCGAAGAGGTCTCCTTTTTGCCAGCTGAGGTAAGTTTGAGTTTTTCAAACATCTTAGTCAGGGTTTATCTCTCCCTTGTTCCTTTTTATAGTGTGTAGTGTTTATACAGCCCACCCTATTTCCCCATATAGTTAAAAATTTGTAGTTTTTCTAGTTTTCTAAAAATTTTTTCAGTTAGGCCTAGGCCTCCTTTATTAATCCCTGTCTGTGTTTGTTGGGATTAATTGTGTGACTGTTTGGGGTGTTTGTGAGTGTTATTTTTACTTTTCTTGGACTATGTCTAAAGAAGTAAAGGTCTCAGGCTTCAAGAAGTGTGACTCGTGCTGTCAGAAAATGTCTCGGACAGACGGCCACACTTCTTGTGTTTACTGCCTGGGGCCTTTACACCTGCAGGACTCCTGTGCTTTATGTCACTCTTTTAGCCAGAGAGTCCTGCAGGAAAGGAGGAATAAACTGATCCTCCGTGGCTTACTAAAGCCAGAAGGTTCACCCACTAAAACTGGGTCCAGTAAACCTTCTAAACAACCTAGGGTCCAGGCTACAGCTTCTAAGCCTTCCCTATGGCTCCGACTCCTTCGGAGTCGAGATCGGCTCCGGCCGGAGCCGATCTTCCTTCTCAGGTGGTGGGGTCGGTTCCAACACCCAATCTGTTGTTGCCTTGGCTCCGGCTGGAGCCGACATATTATCCAGTATCGGAGCCGAGAAGCCTTCGGCTCCATCTGGAACCCAGAGGACATCGGCTCCGATTGCTTCGTCCAAGAAGAGATCTCGGTCCCCTTCTTTGGAGTCGATCCACTCTGCTCCGGGGTCTCCTCTTTTGTCGGAGCGGAGTCATCGGAGCCGATCTTCGAGATCTTCCAGGCTGTCTGACCACGATTTAGAGAGGGTGGTAAGCAGGCTGTTTAAGTCGCAGGCACTGGCCCAAATGCTCCATAGCCCATCTCAGCAGACTTCGGCTATTGCTTTACCCCTTGAACTTCCTCCTCCGACTCCCCTCCAGAGTTCGGAGCCGGAGCTTCTCGGGACAGCGACCGTGTCGGCGCCGGAACCGATACATCCCTTTTCGGCTCCGTCGTCTTCGGCTCCGATCCTTCCTTGGAGGGATCCGGTCGTCGAGTTTCCCTTGTCGGTTCCGAGGGGGCTAGTGGCATCGGACCCTTGTCCGACCCCGCTCTCCCTCTCGGGGCTTCGGCCTTGGTAAGCTCGGCACCGACATCGGCCTCGGAGCCTTCCCTCTCAGTGGAACCGGGAATTCCTATTTCCTCGGAATGGGAATATTCCGGCCTCCCGGGGAGGGGAGCCTTTGAGGTGATGAGGAGTGTCCTGGCACCTGAGCCAGGTCAACGGTCCATCCCTTTAGCTCCTCACTCTTCGGTGCCTGTAGACACTTCTTGCCAGTCTCTTGCTCTCAGGCCCAGGGATCCATCGCCCCAGGTTTCCCCATTGGGAATAACTTCCTCTTCAGAGGTTTCTCCTGATCCTGCAGGGGAACCCCCTCGGAAGAGGACGTATAAGAGGAAACACACAGACTCCCCTGAGTCTACTACATCTGATACCGACTTAGATGAGTCGGAGGGTTCCCCACGGTCCCCCTCTGAGGATGTCTCTTTTTCAGACATCCTTGAGCTCCTCAAACAGAGGGGGAATTGGCCCTCCATTGACCCCTCCGAGGATGAGTCGGTATACCTGGAGGCTTTTGGATCCCGACCCTCCACCTCCTGGGTGTCTCCGCCTTTCGACCCACTTATGCAGGTAGTGGCTCGAAGGCGTGGGCAGCTCCAGATTCTGTGGAACCTGTCCCCAGGAGACCATCCAAATTTATTACGGCCCCTACAGACAAGCAGTTTCTTTCTAAGGGTGTCTCTGTGGATGCTATGGTGGTGGCGGCCACCAAGAAGGAACTGCGGATCCTTCAGTACCTGTCCATCCTCCTAACAAAGATTCTAGGACCATGGACAGGTATGGAAAGCGGATGTTTTCTTCAGCGACCTTTGCTATGCGTTCGCTGAACTACCTTTGTCACTTCACCAGGCTTCAAAGAGATATTCTCAAGGAACTAGGTGAAGTGGTCCAGGATCCTTCTGCTGCTGGGGCTCAAGAAAAGATTGCCTCACAGCTAGCAATCCTGAATTCCTTAACCAACTCCTCCATGCGGCTCATATCCTATGCAGCCGATGGAGCGAGCAGAGCCGCAGGCACAGGAGTGGCTCTTAGACATCAAGCCTGGATGCGGCTTTGTAATTTTGCGGACCCCTTTAAGGCGTCCTTCACCAATACCCCCCTCTGACGGTTCGGCTTTGTTCGGACCTCAGGTGAAGGAAACCTTGACCAGGTGTGAGCAGGACGGCAAAACTCTTTCTGCCGTTGGAGTCCATTTTTCCACCCCTTCTAGACCCTATCCCAAGGGTCAGAAGGGAGGGAAGATGTGGTTCCGTAAAGCCCAAGGAGCTGCGCCAGACACACGTGGTCAGTTTACCCCCAGAGGCAGAGGGGGTAACAATAATAGACGCCGCCCTAGAGGCAGAGGGGGTCCTCAGAACCAGGGCAACAGGGAGTCTCTTCCTGAGAAGCCCTTTCAGCACCCCTGAGGTGTTGCCCGACTGTCCACCCTTGGAGGCAGTCGGGGGAAGGATTTCGCTGTACCCCAGTAGCCTGGCGTTCCCTTTCACAAGATTTGTGGGTACAGTCGATCATATCCGAGGGTTACAAAATCCCCTTCGAAAGGTATCCCGTACCTCACCAATCCCTTCCAGACATCTCACCCGGTCAAAGGGATTTGGCAGAACACGAGGTTTCAAAGCTCCTAGAAAAAAGAGCCGTCCAGACTGTTCCAGCAGACCAAGTAGGATCCGGCGTCTACTTGAGATTCTTTTTGGTCCCCAAAAGGACGGGAGATTGGAGACCAATATTAGACCTGAGCAATCTAAACAGATTTGTCAAGAAGGCAAGATTCCGGATGGTCACGCTTCAGTCCATTCTGCCCTTTCTGGGCAAGGACAACTGGATGTGCTCCATAGACCTCCAGGACGCGTACTATCACATAAAGATACACAGGCGCTCCAGGAGATTTCTCCGCTTTCGGCTAGGGACCAGTCATTATCAATTCAGAGCCCTGTCCTTTGGCCTCACTTCAGCCCCCAGAGTGTTTACCAAATGCATGGCAGTGGTCACAGCTCATCTGAGATGTCAAGGATTCCAGGTGTTTCCTTATTTGGACAACTGGCTCCTCTCCACCACCACCAAGCATCAGCTTCTTCAGAGCAGAGACTACACTCTGCAGCTTTGCAAAAGTCTGGGAATTTCAGTGAATTCTGAAAAATCTTCTCTGCTGCCTTGCCAATCTATCACCTTTATAGGCGCAGAATTAAACACCGTCAAGTTGTTAGCCAGACTAACAGATCAGAGAATTCTGGACATCCAAAAATACGTTCGGATTTTATTGCAGAGCAGCAAAGTCAAAGCCAGATTGATTCTAAAAGTTCTAGGTCTTATGGCTGCGGCCATTGTTCTTCTACCACTGGCTCGCTTCCACATGCGTCTTCTGCAGTGGATGTTATTCACTCAGTGGTCGTTCCACAGTCTTCCGATGAGACACGAAATATTAGTCACACAATCGTGCAGGACTCATCTGAATTGGTGGATATCTTCCCCTCTTCTTTATCAGGGCCTACCATTTGTTACCCCTCCTCCGGTTGCCACAGTCACTACGGATGCCTCTCTGATCGGGTGGGGGGGGCATTATCAGGGCAGGATGGTCCACGGGACGTGGCAACCCATAGAATACCATCTGCACATAAATGTCCTGGAGATGAGAGCGGTGCTTTTAACGTTGCAAGCCCTCAACGACTTTCTTCCCGCGGGGACTATTGCAGTACAAACGGACAACATGTCCGTGGTCTGGTACATCAACAAGCAGGGCGGGACCAGGTCCTATCCTTTGTGTCGAGAAGCTCTCAGACTTTGGCAATGGGCAATCTCCTCTCATCGGTTTCTGATAGCAACGCACATCCCCGGCAGGTCCAACCTCTTGGCAGACAGGCTGAGCAGAGCCATTCTCATGCCTCACGAGTGGTCTCTCAATCAATCTATAGTGGATCAGATTTTTCTGAAGTGGGGCACACCTTGTTGCGATCTTTTTGCTACACCCCAAAACAACAAGTGCCCCGACTTCTTCACCCTCTTTCCCCTACCAGGCCAACCCCTGAGAGACTCTCTAACCCAGGATTGGCCCCGGGGACTTCTGTATGCTTTTCCTCCTTTTCCCTTGATTCCACAGGTCATTCAGAAAGCCACCGTTTTGAGGGCCAAATTGATTCTCATTGCCCCTTACTGGCCTCGACAAATTTGGTTTCCGTCTCTGCATCGTCGCCTCCTGGTGCAACCTTGGCATCTGGACCCTGTTCCGGATCTTTTGATCCACCAGTCGGGTCAACAGCACCGGGCCATTCATTCTCTCAACCTCACTGCTTGGTTGCTCCACTTCCTTCCCTAGCCAGGCTGCCTATGATCTCTGATCCTGTCAGAGATATCTTAGTAGCTTCTTTGAAGTCGTCCACCAGAACCGTTTATGCTAGCAAGTGGCGACGTTTTTCCCTTTGGGCAAACTCCAGAAATATTGATCCCTTTACTGCTCCTGTGCATTCTGTTTTAGATTTCCTGGCTGAAGTTTTTCAGTCAGGATCTTCTTCATCTACAGTAAAAGTTCAGCTGGCGGCTATTTCCAAGTATCATGTTGGCTTGCAGGATCATAACATTATGTCACATAGACTATGCAAAGCCTTTCTGAGAGGAGTTTTTCTCCTGAAGCCGCCAATAAAACATCCTCCTCCACAATGGGATCTGAATTTAATGTTAGCATCCTTGATTTTACCACCCTTCGAACCATCTGCTTCATGTTCCTTGAAGTTATTGACTTGGAAAACTATATTTTTACTGGCTGTCACTTCAGCAAGAAGGGTTTCCGAGATTCAAGCTCTCTGCATCCATTCCCCTTACTTGGTTTTTCACAAGGACAGGGTATCCTTGAGAACAAATCCGTCCTTTCTCCCCAAAGTGGTTTCTCAAACTAATATTAATCAATCTATCGATCTACCAGTCTTTTTCCCTAATTATTCTGTCAGAGCTGAACAAAAGCTTCATTTTTTGGATGTCCATCGCCAGCTCAGGTACTATTTGCATAGAACTAAACAATTCAGGAAATCAGATCAATTATTTGTCTCCTATGCAGAAAACAGGAAAGGTCTCCCAGTATCAAAAGTGACCTTATCCAGATGGTTGTCTTCCACCATTTCTTACGTGTATTCGCTCAGAGGCAAGCAACTACCTTCTAAACCGAAAGCACACTCAACCAGGAGTCTATCCACTTCTGCAGCCTTTCAGGATAGACTACCCATTGATAATATTTGTGCAGCAGCTACTTGGGCCACTCCTCATACCTTTGTCTCTCATTACAAATTAGATTTGGCCTCCAGGGACAGGGCCAGTTTTGGTTCCACAGTTCTCAAGAGTCTGTTCCATTGAGCCACCCGGGATACAGGTGCTAGGGACGCGGTCCCATCCAGCAAGAATGAAGGCGAGATTGACAACTTAACATTTAGAAGTTATGTACCTACCATAACGTTCCATGTTAGTTGTCTTCTCTCGCCTTCTTTCTTGCGTCCCTCCCTCCTTCCCCCTGGCCTGGACAGATCTTGAAGAGTTTCCTCTTCTCAGGTTGTTCCCTCCTGAGTCTTCATTAGAGGAGTCCTTTGTTATGAACTTGTTTTTCCTAGTTCTACTAGGTTAGTCCTTAGCAGGGTATTTAGCTACCAAACGAGATCTGAGGTAGTCCCGCCTTGCATCATGGGATATAGGGTTGCCTCGAGCTGGTAAAAGGAGTTCTCAAGCTAAGCAAGTGCCGAGTCGGAGCCGAGGATCGGCTCCGAACCCATCCCATCCAGCAAGAAAGAAGGCGAGAGAAGACAACTAACATGGAATGTTATGGTAGGTACATAACTTCTAATTATGTACTCACCATAACGTTCCATGTTTGTAGTCCATCTCATCCTTCATTCTTACTATCCCACCCTCCTGCCCCCTCCTTTGAGGACCTGGGGGAATTTAAGCAATTACTTTCTCTCTACGTTTAAGACCTTTCTCCATGGTTTGTTCTTTTTCTCTATAGTTCTACTAGCAGCAGACAAGATCTGGGATATGTCAGCGGTGCATGATGGGATACCTCTTTGCCACGAGCCAACCAGAAGACTTTAAGCTAGAGAATTGCCAAGTCGGAGCTGAGGTTCGGCTCCGAACCAAGTTTAAGAATGAAGGATGAGATGGACTATAAACATGGAACGTTACGGTGAGTGCATAACTTTTTTTTTTTATCTGTAGATTTCCCAATCACTCAACTATTTTTGGAATACCAAAAATACATAAGGGCACACACCAGCTCCCTTTACATCCAGTTGTGGATGCTTGAGGCTCCATTACACACCCATTCGCCAAGTACCTTGACATACAAGTTAAAGAATTGTTAAAAACTGAGCCTCTACTGTGTATTGACTCATGGGATTGTTTGAAGAAAATCAGTTTAGTCACCTTCAACAGTACCTGCACATTTATAATCGTAGATGTAAGGGATCTGTACACTGTTATCCCACACGACCTTGGGATTCAATGGTTTTGTGATGTCTTGGTAGACAAAGGGGTGTTGCAGGACAGAATTAGTATTCTTGAACAACTGTTGGATTGTTAGATATGGTTTTAAAGAACAGTTTCATTCTATTCGAAAAGAAGTGTTACGTCCAAAAAGAAGGTGTAGCGATGGGTGCAGCATGCGGGGACATGTATGCCAACATTGTGATGCTGGAATGGGAGAAAAGACATTTAATTGGATCACCTTTCTTTCCATTTTGTCACACACCCGTTTTTTGGATGATATTTTTATTCTTTGGAATGGACCAAAACAAATCAGCTCATTTTTAGAATACATAAATAAACTCTACTTCTTTGTTGAGATTCACGCACATTGTTAGTGAAACAGAAATAGCTTATTTAGACATTTTACTCAAAATAGATATTCAGAATTATAGATTTGTTTCAGAAATAGACCAAAAAGAAACCTATTCCAATAACTTTTTACATTTTACAAGCTGTCACCCTCTTACTCAAAAAAGAGGAGTTTTAAAGGGACAATTTGTCAGAGCAACCCGAATGGTCATGCTCAAAGAACACTTATTGAAAGAAGGTCACAAGCTAAGTGAAATGTTCCTAAAAAGAGGTTACCCATATCATGAATGAGGTCATCTCTAAAAGAGAGAATGGACACTTTATCCCCCGTTTTAAACACAGACACAAACTGCGGTGAGAACTCTGCCTTTAACACCAACACCAGTAGGTCAGATTTATCACCTCATATAGGGATACACAAAGAGAAGGCAGACAACAATTTTGGATTTTGTTTTTAACCACCTTCTCTGTTGATGCATTCCACATTAAGAATATCTTGGAGAAAAACTGGAAATTATTAACAGGTGAGACAGATCTAAGGGGGATTTTAGGGGAAAGGCCAACCTGTGTCTTTTGGAAAGGGCACAACATTAAGACCTTACTGGAGCATCAGGGTAGGACACAGGGAATTGGACACATGCACAAGTGTGGGTTTTGTAAATTTTGTCCTTACATCTTAGAAGCAAATGAAATTACTATTAATGGAAAGAGGCTAAAAATCTGACTGCTTTTAGCTGCTACACAGATAGAGTAGTCTATTGTGCTCTATGTGAACTTTGTCCGTGTTTTTATATTGAAAAAAACGAGCGTAAACTTAAGAATATAATTAGTGAACACCTTAGGAACATCAAAGACCATTGTTAATTCAATGCTTTGGCTAAACATGTTACACAACACACTGAACATAAAATCAAGTTTGTTTTGGAAACCGTATGCCACTCATTGAGAAGGGGGTGCATGGCCATACTTAAAGCAGAACTAAGTTGGCAGATCCAGCTAGACTCAACTCATTGGCCAGGTTTAAATGAGTCTATCCATTACTAGTCTTTTAAAACTAAAGGCTTTGAAAAAGTAAAAGTATAGTGATTTAATGTATCAGTATATACAGACTATTTCTGATCTTATTTTGTTTGACTTTCAAGGCTGTTTTCGAGACTATTGATGTTTGTTTGGTACTTGTAGATAAAAGGGTGACTTGTTTTACTACTTGTCTTATCCCACTGTGGCGAGTGAATTTTTTCAACAGCAATTTTTATCTGCAATGTTTTTTATACACCATACCCCTTTAACAATGTTTGAGGAAGTGATGTCACGTATTTTTAAAGTATTTAAATGATGTTTCATTTACATATCTAAAGTTTCTGTATTAAATTTAAACTGGGACGAATGCAATTACAAGTTTTAATCTGAATAAACTGTCTTTTATCCGGAGTGAGCGTTTTGGTGCACCAACAGAACTTGCTGGAGAGAGAGATTTGTCTCTTGAGGTTGCCCCACCTTTGGAACAAGCTTCCAGTTCATAAGTCCCTCGTTGGCCCTATTTAAGTAAAATTTGGGTAACTGGAAATTCACTCCAGCAGTACCACCTCTGTCCCTCTTGGACAGGGGAAAGTAGGTGCTGATTTTAGTATGTGCTTGAACCAGACACCTCCTCAAAAACACACGTTTAACTTGGCTAGGCTTTTAAGAAGTCTGAGGCTGTTAGCCTAGTAACCGTTGATCCTGTGACCCCCACAAATGGACCCTGAGCAGTCAGGTCTTCAAGGCAGTGATACACTGTTGGGACACTCTAGTGACAGAGCTGTTTGCATCTCCAGAGCATCACCAGTTCAGTTCTGCACCAGGGTTTCATCTCCTCTGGCCTGGAAGACAGACACCTCCTTCTAGTGAACAGAGGTTCCTATGCATCTATCCTCCACTGCCACTTATTCCAAGTGTCCTATTAAAAATCCAAAAGGGCACTCCAAAACTGCTGCTCTTGGCTTTTTTCTGACAAAGACCACATTGGTTTCCCATCCTGTACCACCTATCAAAGGGAAACCACTGGAAAATTCCAATACAAGACCTAATCACTCATTAGAAATCTCTGATTCTACATCCCAACCGAATCTCTTAATCTTGCTCTGTGAATGATTGGGTTCTGATCCCTGAAAGACATTTTTTCTCAGAGGATGTGGTGCAGGTTTTACAGGAGGTCAGGAAGCCTAATATCAGGAATTCATCCACAGCCAAAGGAAAATATTCTCCATTTAGTGTCCCAAGCACGAACTGGAACCACTCTTATCTGAGGCCTCCACCTTATTTAAATATATTTGTGAATTTCTGCACTGTGGGTTGGCCTACTCACCCATTAAAGGCCATTTGTCAGTCACCAGTGCCTGTTTGCCTCTGGTTCTTCCTCTTATGTCCAGGACAGCAGTCAGGCTGTTCTTGAAAGGAGTCCTGAACCTTAAGCCTCCAAGGAAACCAATTACTCCACTATGGGACCTTTCTGTTGTTCAGTAAGAACTCTCACTGTACCCCTGCATCTACCATATTAAAATTCTGCACATGGAAACTACTCCTGCTGGCTCGAACATCAGCTTGCAGTGTATGTGAACTCCAAGCACTCGTGGCTACTCCCTTTTTATTTTCCACAGGGATAGGGTAACAGGACCAACCCTTTTTTATGCCTAAGATAGTGAGTGAACCATCCCGCTGTTAAGCCGTTCACCTACCTACCTTTCTTTCCCAATACACAAAGTAGGGGGTGAGGAATCTTCCGTTCCTTAGAAATTTGCTGCCAGCTGAGGTTCTGTTTGGACAAAATAAAGACCATCAGAAAAACTGACCAGCTATTTGTTTCGATCATGGATGCCAAACTGGGTCAGCCAGTCTCGAAGCAAACCATTGCATCTTGGATATTGAAGGCTGATATATTCTGCTACTTACAGCGGGGGATAAAAATTTAGTAGCGTGTTTTTTTCGTGTCAGCAGATAGTTGAAGACAGGTGAGTGCTACAAAGAATTCGGCAAAGTTATACCATAAGTTTTGCTTAGAAACTCCATCTTCAGGTAGCTGTATGCATTTCACCTGATACAGTTAATTGTCAACAATACAGGTAATAGATAATCTGCCAAAAAATACTGTCTAGAGAGTTCTTGTCAGTTAAGGGACGCTGTTTTTATTCCAGACTTCAGGTGCCAGAAAAGGATAATATCTTACATTTCTACACTCATCAGATATGAAGAAGCTAGTAAATGCAAAGACACTGGCAATGCTGACACTGAAGACTTTAGAGCAGGGTTCTTGTATGCCTATACCAGACACTTGCTGTCATATTCTAATGAGTTGATCTCTCAAAAAATGCCAAATATTCCGCATAGCCTGTCTTCAGTTTGTGCTGTGACATTTGTGTAATTCACAGCTCCATAGAAGATTTACCAAATATTTAGCTCCATTGTGTGCAAATGTCAAGAATGAAAACCTCAATTTTTCACAATCTGTACAACTGTATGATAGTTGTAAAACAAAAGGAATAGTTTCTCTCAAGACAACTTTGCTGGGATTAAGGCCCCATTTGTTGAGATTAATTTTGTTACTTTTAGCCATCACCAAAGTTGCTGTCTACAAAATGGTACAGCCCTGGGTTCTGGAGGAGGACTGTGCCACCTTCCCTCCCCATACTGCTTTCCTTACATATACTAACTCAGTGATCTCACAATTTTGAAGAGATTTATTTTTTTTTAACAAAATTGCATCTGTTATAGTAGGCTGTACTTCTCTGATTCCTTCAGCATCAGTGACTTTGCTAGAGTCAGTCATTGGTTTAGTGTTAGAGAATGCCTTACTAACTTAGGACAGATGGCTGGAGATTCTGGCAGTAACAAGCCACCTGAACAAAACAGTTTGAGAGTGCTGTGGTACATGTTTTCTTGCATTTTCTGGTCCTTTGAACAAAATTGTGTATGAGGAAGACATAATGGTATTTGAGAATCATTTGGAATCATTTTGCAGATCCTCTTCATCATCAACCCCCTTTTTCTCCATTTTTCTGCATTCAGTCAGGATATCCCATCAACTTTCACTATTTCTGTTTACTACTCTCCTACCTGCTTTGACAGTCATGTCTGACTGTCGCAGGTTTTCTCTCATGCAATCCATACATCTCTTTCTAGACATCCTCCTATCTTCTTACCTTCTTCCTGTCTCACCCAGGTAATAACCAAAATGTCTGATTTTTTGCATGTATGCCTGAACCGCTGTTCTGTTTTTGACCTTCTCTGCAATTGGAGCTACTTTGCCTTCTGCACGATATCAGTCTGAAGTTGTTAATCTTCCTATTCATCACTGATGGGTTCGGTTCCGAGCCCTCGGAACCGAGTCGGCCTTATACCAAGCTTGCATGCACCAAAAACTCAGCTAAGCTGCTACCCACAATGCCCTTCACTCAGTTACCTCAGATCTCGTTTGCCACACAGCCATATAGCAGCGTTTCACCAAGTTCTCCAGCTAAGTGATTTATCTTTATAAATTTACAAGTTTTTGTGGAATTTTTTTCTTGTTAGTTGCTTGTTCTTTGATATCTTTCTACACTCAGCTCTACCCACAGGTATCCCTTTCGTACCATTGTTGGTATTGGCTTTTCTTCCCTTCTGGTATTCTATTACCATTGTTGGTACTTACTCTTTCTTCACTTCACTTTAGTCACTCTTTCTTTTTGTGTGAGTGTTCGCTATTATGTCTGAGAAGAAGGGAACTATGGGGTTTAAACACTGCTGTTCTTGCAGTGGTGAACTTCTGAATAGCGACCTTTGTGAAGAGTGTGTACTGTTTGGGGGTTCCGCATTTGTCGGCAAAACCTCCATGTTATATTTGTGCCAGCTTCAGTCAGTGGACACTGAATGAGAGTCGTAATAAATTGATCCTAAAGGGCCTGGTTTCTTCACCTTTCTCTGAGGCTATTTCTGCGATGGAGGTCTCATCCCCTCCTCCTGTGGACAAGAAATGTCCTCGCTTGGATCCTCTTCACCGGCTGGTGACAGGGTTAAAAGCCCAAAAGTCTTCCTCCGAGCACCGTACCACCTCCTCTTTTCCGACTACCTCTACTCCAGTGAAGCATACCTAGGTCGCCTCGTCGGCGCCTACCCTGGCCCTGATGACTACAGCGCAATCTACTACCTTGGTTCCGATCCATTTGTCTGCCTCTCAGCACCGTCGCCCATCTCCATTCTGATGAGTGTTCCGACAACTTTGGAGCCGTTCTTGACCTCCACTCCTGTTGTGACCTCTGCTCCAAGCCCGTTCTCAGCTCCAACCATTCCTTTGTTGCTGGTTTTGTTGGAATCGTCGGTGCCGTTCTGCGATACACCATGTACCCAGTACTCGTCTGTGGACCCATTTGCTGGACAAGCCTGCAACCCCTTTTAGGACCGGCCTGATTCCCCCTCAGGGGCATCTGTAAGATCCACCAGGTGCCTTTCAGAATTGGATGTGGTGCGCCTTTTTGACCAGCTGCTGACTGCCAGGGGAATTTCAAATTTGCCTAGACCCCATCCCACTCCAGGTTTTGGGTCTATTACACGGGCTTCCCCTACATGCTCTCCTCCCTTGGATCCCCCAGTTCCAAGGCTCATACCAGTCGTTTTCGAGACGACCCCTTCCTCTGTGCCGACTATCGTGTCTGAGGCCCCTTTGGGTGTCGGTTCAGTCGGAACCCACCCTTCCTCACTCTCATGCTTGGGGGGGGTGGAACCTCTGGTTCTGGTCACGGTTCCGACTGTGTTGTTGGCCCGGCTTCGGGTCCGAAGGTGACTACCACCCTGAGTTTGCATGAGGCTCCGTCCCTGGGAGCGGACCATGTGGAGCGGGGTGTGACTCAGGTTCTGATTTTGTCTTCTTTGGTTCCAGGCTCCCGCTCCTTTTCGGGCAGGCCTACTTTCCGGATGATGGAGAGGGTGCTTGCTTCTAGCAATCCTGCTAGGTCGGTCATCCCTTCAGTTCCTTCTGAGCCGCAGCTGTCAAAGGCCACCCCCCCAGGACTCCGAGAGCACAAGGCCCAGTAAACACCTGTCCAAGGTATTTCCCTTTGAGTCTTCTTCGGATGCTCCCACAGAAGAACCCCCTCGGAAACGGGTATGTAAGAGGAAACACATGGACTCCCCACAGGAGTCCCTCACTGAAGATATGGACTACGATGATGGGGAAGGATCCCCACGGTCACCTCTTGACGATGTCTCCTTTGGAGACATCCTGGAAATCTTGAAACAGAGGGGTGACTGGAAGCCCTCCAATCCTTGCTTGGAGGAATCCGTATTCCTGCAGGCCTTTTGCTCTCTGCCCTCTACTTCTTGGGTGACCCCCCCCCCCCTGCCGATGAGTTGGTTAAGCTCATCGTGCAGCGGGCGTGGAAGAACCCGGATACCATTGAGGCCATCCCAGGAGATCAGACAAGGTACTCTCCCTTCCAGAGGATCAACCCCATTGGTCTAGAGCTTTGCCAGTGGACGCTATGGTGGTGGCAGCAGCCACGAAAAAGGACCTTGCAGAAGAGTCCTGCTGTCTACCCACCCAGCAGAGAGTCCGGGGCAGTGGACAGGTTAGGGAAGCGAGTTTTTGCATCAGCGATTTTTGCAGACAGGTCTCTGAAGTTTTTGGCACATTTTACGAGGCTCCAGAGAGATCTTATCGCCGAACTCTCTGGGACCCTCGCGGGCCAAGTTTTGCATGGAGCACGTGATAAAGTTGCTTCCCAACTTGCCACCCTAGAGTCCATATCCAACTCTTCCATGAGGTTGTTGTCCCACGCAACCGAAGGGGTGGCTGTAGCTGGGGGTGCAGGCATAGTCACGAGACGCCATGCCTGGATGCGCATTTGTAACCTTGCAGACTCCAAGTCTTCCTTTTTAAATGCCCCTATCGAACCATCAGCTCTGTTCGGTGCTAAGGTCAAGGATACATTAGCCAGGTGCAAGCAGGATGGGAAGACCTGGTCTGCTGTGGGCCTATGCTTTTCCAAACCTCAGCGTTCCTTCTCCAGGAACCAGAGGAGTGGGAAGATGTGGCACAAGAAGTCTCAAGGTCCTTTCCATGACGCACGTGGTGAGGAACTCCTCCAGAGGCAGAGGGGATTCCAATAATGGAAGACTCCCCTTTCGGGGCAGAGGAGGTCCCAGGAACCAGGGCTCCAGAGATTCCTTCTCGGGTAGACCGTATCAGCGCTCCTGAAACGCTGCCCGATTGCTTTCCTCTAGAAGCAGTCGGGGCACGTTTTTCTCTGCACCAAACCGCCTGGCTCTCTATTACAGACTATCACTGGGTGCAAAGAATCATTACCAGAGGCTACCACATTCCCCTAATATCTTATCGAAGACCTCCAGAATCCCTTCCCGATGTTCCACCCAGTCAAAGGGAGGAGGCAGCTACCGAAATACGAAAGCTATGTTAAAAACGAGTCATCCAACAGGTCCCCCCAGACCAGTGCGGATCAGGGTTCTACTCAAGATTCTTTTTGGTGCCAAAGAAGACAGGGGACTGGAGGTCCATTCTGGATCTCAGCCAACTAAACAAATTGGTAGTTCAGACCAAGTTCTGCATGGTCACGATTCAATCCATAAAGCAAAAAAGTTGAAACCGCTCCAATATAGGAACCACAATGAAGCAAAAAAGTCACGAACATCAATGAAAAAGAAAATCACGAACATCAAGGACTCCAAATACAATACACAACAACAAAAATGAATCACTGGCACTGCAACAGACTAACAGAAAGACCCAGGTCGCCTGGAGAAAGACCCAGTCTCTCAAGAGATCTGTGCTCTGAAAAAGGTGTATTTTTTGATGCCTTAATGGTACCATCATCGAAGCATTTTTTATTGTGATTGATTGATGATGTGACTTTTTTACGATTCAATCCATCCTTCCCTTTCTGCGGGAGGGTGTGTGTGGATGTGCTCATTAGATCTCTGGGGTGCGTATTACCATATCAAGATGGACAAGCACTCCAGGTGCTTCCTTCACTCCAGTTGGGAGCCAATCACTACCAATTTAGAGTCCTGCCTTTCGGTCTCTCGATGGCCCCCAGAGTGTTCACGAAATGCCTAGCAGTGGTAACAGCTCATCTGAGACTTCAGGGATTCCAGGTGTTTCTGTACCTAAACGATTGGCTCCTCTCCGCCCCCACCGAGCTTTAAACTGGACAGGGCCCTTCGCTACACCCTAGTTCTAGCAGAGTCGCTGGGCATCACCATACACTAAGAGAAATCCAACCTTCAGCCCTCACAACATTTGGAAATCATAGGGGCAATGTTCAACACCCAGTTAAGTCTGATCTCTCTTCCTCTTCACAGGCTTCAGAGATCAAGGGCACAAGTTCAAGGTATACTGTCAAAGAAAGGTGTCTGCAAGGGAAGTTCGCCAGGCTTTGGGGTCTATGGCTGCAGCCCATCCCTATTGTTCCCCTTGCCAGATTGCACATTAGATTACTACAATGGCTCCTTCACCCCAGTGGATACCCAATCTTCACCCCCAGAGCTCACAGATTCTCATCACCAACACTTGCAAACAAGATCTCCTCTGGTGGATGAGTACAGACGAAAATCTTTGTCACCCCTTCCAGGCTCCCCAGCACCACAGTGACAACGGACGCTTTCCTGAAGGGGGTGGGAGGGCCACTTCCAGGGAAAGTCAGTCCAAGGCATGTGGTCCAATGTAGAGGTCAACTTGCATATCAAGTTAAGAGCGGTGCTATTGGCATTGCAAGCTTTCCATCCGCTCCTTCCATCCAGAACGATTGCTGTCCGGTCAGACAACATATCCATGGTCTGGTACATAAACAGAGAAGGGGCCAAATCTTACCCCTTATGCGAAGCCATGAGAATCTGGCAGTGGGCGATAGCTTCCAAATGCTTTCTGATCACAGCTCATATCCCGGGGAGCTCCAGCATGATTGCGGACAGGCTAAGCAGATGCATCCTCCGTCCTCACGAGTGGTGTCTCAAGCAGAGTATGGCAGTGGAAACTTTCAGCTGTTGGGGCCAGCTATGCTGCAACCTTTTCGCCTCCCCCTCAAACACAAAATGCAGCAGCTACTTTGCCCACTTTCCCCCTCACGGGGAATCACCGAGAGATGCTTTGATTCATGATTGGCCCACGGGTCTCCTTTATGCTTACCCTCCGATTCCTCTGATCCCCCTTGTTCTAAGGAAAGCTATTTGGTTGAGAAGCAAAGTGATCCTCATTTCCCCGTTCTGGCCTCGTCAAGTATGGTTTCCCATCCTCATGTGCTACAACCTCCTTGGATCCTAGACACTCGTCAGAACCTCATATCTCACCTACAAGGGCTGACTCCCCCAAATCTGTCCACTCTCAAGCTAACAGCTTGGTTTCTCCACTTCCGTTAGTTGCCAGGCAGGAAATCCTCTCTTCACCCATACATGATATTATTTTGGCTTCTCATAAACCATCCACCAAGAAAACTTTACAGGGACAAATGGAAAAGATTCTCTATTTGGTCACATAATCAGAAGCAAGATCTGTTTTCAGCCCCCATAGCCACCCACTATTCTTCATTACCTGGTTGAACTGTTCGACAACAGGGTGTCAGCTTCCACCATTCAAGTCCATCTAGCAGCTGTTTCCAACTTCCATAATGGGTCAGATGGAGTCCCACTTATTTCCTCTCGCCTTTGCAAGACTTGCCTCAAGGGTATTTTCCACAGTGTGCCTCCCATCAAGCAGCTAATGGAGGCATGGAATCTTTCCTGGGTTCTGCAGTCTTTCTCTTCTCCCTTTTGAGCCTGCTGCGACCTCTGATCTAAAATTCCTGTCATGGAAATCCTTATTTCTGGTGGCTGTCACCTCAGCCAGATGAATTTCTGAATCGCAAGCATTATGTATCAAGAGCCATTGTCTGATCTTTCATAGGGACAGAGTATCACTTCATACTAACCCATCCTTTCTCCCCAAAGTGATTTCTGACTATTCGATTAACCAGTCCATTGAGCTCCCTGTATTATTCCCAAATTATTCAAACCAGGGAGAATACTGCCTACATTCCTTGGATGTTCAAAGACAATTATGTTTCTGTCTGGACAGAACAAAATCCTTTCACAAGTCGGACCAGCTTTTCATTTCCTTTGCGGGTCCTGGAATGGGAGGTGCAGTATCGAAAGTTATTTTGTGTAAATGGCTCGGGGATTGCATTGCCTTCTCATATTCGCTTACGGATGGACCTAAGCCTGGCCAAGTCAAAGCTCACTCAACTAGGGCTATTGCAGCATCGGTTGCCTTCCACTCTAGGGCTTCCATGGATGACATTTGTGCAGCTGCCATTTGGGCTAAGCCCCATACCTTTATCAGGCATTACAAATTGGATCTGCTCTCCAGGGGAAGAGTGGCCTTTGGTTCAGTGGTTCTCAAGAATGTTCTTCCATTAGGGCCACCTAGGTTCTCCAAGTAGCTGGGGACTCGGTCCCATCAGTGATGAATAGGAAGAAGATTAACAACTTCAAACAAAGACGTTGTCGTACCATAACATTCCGTCTGAGTTGTTGATCATCTTCCAGTCATCACACCCTCCCACCGACCCCCTCCAAAGCTTCCTGGTGGATATTCTGGATCTTTGTGGTGTCTTAGGGTTTCTGCGCAGAGATGACATCTGACTTTTTTCTTCTATATGTTGCATGCAAACTCTATCTGAGGTAACTGAATGAAGGGCATTGTGGATAGCAGCTTAGCTTGAGAGTTTTTGGTGCACGCAAGCTTGGTATAAGGCCGACTCTGTTCCGAGAGCTCAGAACCGAACCTATCAATGATGACTGGAAGCAGATAAACAACTCAGAACGTTATGGTAAGACATAACTTTTTTCTTCATCTTTCCAGAAATGTGCATCCTACCCATCCATCTCTGGCACTTTTTTCCATCATCACTATCTTCCTTAACTGCTGTACCTTTTTTGTCATACAGAACTACTGGCCACATCACTGTTTTGTATTCCTTACATTTTGGCTGCTTTGGCATTCTTCTGTCACACACCACCCCTGATGTTCTTGGCCAGTTGGCTGTGGCCCCTATGATTCTAGCTTTGACCTCTTCATTCTTACTTCTCCTTTTCAACCAACCCTTCCAGATACTTGAAGCTGTCGACCTGATTCACTGGTTAACCTCTGTGTCAGTTTTCAGCTTCTTCTGAGTTCTTCCTTTTGCTGCAATAGCAACTATCTTTAATACTTTTTCATTCCATATGCCTTCAATTTTGCATTCCATTCTCCTATTTGCTGAAGCTCCTGTTCAGAGTCTGCTTGTAATGCCACATTGTATGCATATATAGCAGATTTGTTGATCTGTCATCTCTGACCTATTTGCTGATGTAGTCTCATCACCAGTATGAACAGCAAAGGGTGCAGAGATATGAACCCTAATGCACAACCACTCCCACTGGGAACTGTTCTGAGAATTCAAACATTATTTCAGCTTATTTTATGGGTTCCTTGTACATAGCCTGCATTTGTTTCACTGGACTGCCTAAATCAGCTTTCTTGGGATCCTGGTGTATCTCCAAGTCAAGGAATTCCCAGTTAGACTACTTGGCTAGCTTCTTCTCCACTCTGAGTAGAAGCATTAGGTTGGTAGTGCTGCATCCTGATCCAGATCTGAACTGCTGATCTCCCATTTTGCTTTCTACTACTTACTTTGTGGAGGGTGACTGGTAAACATTCTTGCAGTGTGGCAGAAGTTTGATCTCTGTATTGGCCTCATTTGTGAATGCCTCCTTTGTTCTTGTAAACTGGCACTAGAATGCTTATTCTCCAGTCATCTGGGATAGACTTTTCTCCATTCCACTGTGAGTACTCTCTGAAGCTATCCATCCCCTAATTTACCAAACATGCTAGATCTTATCTGCTGTGAACTTACCAAACATGCTAGATCTTATCTGCTGTGACCTTATCTTAGCCTGTTTTTCTTGACTTCATTTTCCTTATTGCATTTCTTACATCATAGTTTCTGGTAAATTGAGTAGAATTTGAAGACCATCATAATGCAGGCTGCAAAGTCAGAGTAGACATTTAAACTAAACCAAATCTCTCAAGACTTTTTGCTTCTAGTGAGTTGCATTACCATATTTGTAATGTCAGTTCTGTGATATCTCAGTACTTTGGGAGATACCACTTTATCTAAAAGTGGTTCTGCATTTTGCTCTTTGAAAGGTATAATTTGCCCATGAAGAAATTTGCCATGATTGTGGAAACTCAGTATTGAACAAAAGTCATGATCTGATGCTGTCATTTTCAATCATTCTTCAACTGATGGTTCACTGATCTGACTGGGATTCAGCTTGGCTGCTTCTTCCAGATCCTTGGATCCAATCTCCTGAGCTCCTCCCTTTACCCATAATGCCCTGCCAGTCTAACATACCACAGATATGATTTGCCATGGATCCTTTTGCTGTCAGGGTTATTGGTCTGGGTCAAAACAGTGAGTTCTGTAGATTTTTTTCTGTTAGGCTATCACTGGTTTTCTGTCATCATCTTCCTCTCCTATTCCAGTTATTTTCTTCCTCTAGTCTACTCCTTTTGTAATTTTTACCAAGACCTCTTTTTCTGTTGAGTACCTCTGTTGGTACTTTGCTTTTTTTCCCCCTCTGGCTCTTCCTACCATTTTTAGGTTATTCTAGACTACCATTGTTGGTAGTTTTTCTTTTTTTTTTTTTTTTTAATGAAAGTATGTTTAACTTTTAAAGAATTATTTCTTTTGGGTCGTCTCTTTATGTATGCTAGGAAGCTGATAAATTTCTTGAAGCCAATTGATTTATCACCTGTGGGCAAAAAATCCCTAATTCATATGCCAACAGAGAGTATGTTTGAGTGCTGCCCATTTAGATGTAGAATGTACAATTTGTGAAAGATTCCGCTCCAGAGCACTCACAGATGTAATAAACTTGTTTTGAAGGTTCTCCTTCCTTCCCCTTCTTCCTCTGTTTCAGCTGGGGCTCGAACCCCTTCAAAAAAAATCCGACAAAAGGAAGCCTGACTCTGTTCCCAAGGACAAAAAGTCTAGAAGGAGATCTTCAAATCCTTCAAAATCTTTGGCTTCTTCCTCAGAGCCACCTCCAACAGTGGCAAAAAATTCGGATCTAACTATTTTGGACCCTGCTGTTCAGAAATCAAAATTGCCACTGATCCAAATGGGCGGCACAGTGGTGCAATAGTTAGGGTAGTCACCTCACAGCAAGAGGTTCTCCTGTTTGATTCTCGGTTAAGGTGCCTTCTGTGTGGAGTCTGTATGTCCTTCCTGCATTCACATGGGTTTTCTCTGGGTGCTCTGGTTTCCTTCCACATTCCAAAGACAGGCATCTGGAGTGTTTCTCCCTGGGCCTCTCTTGAAAATGGGCTCTATCTTAGTAAGATATTTCCTGTAAAATGTTAAAAAGTAAATAAAATAAATAAATCTTGTAATTTACTTGATTTGATACCTTCTCGACTCCCTTCTCCCTTTTTGCAGCAGTCTCCTTGCAAGTACTTAAGACCACCATCCACTGGCTTCCTCACTTACATCTTCAAGGAGTTTATCCAAGGCTGAAGTGGATAGGATGATGAGGAAATTCATCATAGCTCAGATCTAGATGGGGTAATTCCAGCTCCATCTCCCATCAGAATAGTCCACCTTTAGGATGTTCTTTGTGTTTCACTGTTGCAATCATCACATTTGGGTTATCCTGCCAGGGGTAGCCCTCAGTCGGCCCGAATACCAGAGGCTTAGTATTTCTGTATCGGTTGCTGTTGCTCCAGGACTGACGTCAGGTTGTCAGTGGTATAAAATCAGGCAACTGACGCCATTATATCAGTCTGTCTTGCTGAGAAGCCCGAAGCAAAAGCAGTTAGCATGAGTGCCGGTCGCCCGCTACCTGAGTTTTCGTTTCTGAATTTAAGTTGAAGTCTACTAAAGCTACACCCCATTCAGGATCCTTTTTTCTTGCTCTAACCGATGTCAGAAAAAGTTAACAATTGTTGTGGAAAGCAAATACCACACACACTTCCATTCTTACTGCGTCACCTGTTTAGGCCCAGACCACTAAATCCCCCGCTGTTGTACTTTGTTCAACACCAGAACTATACATCATTGGGCCCTTATTGTAGCTAGATATTTTCGCTCAGTCCTCTATTTCCGATATGGCTTCCGTAAGCCATCCGACTAATGTTCTTCCGAAAAAACATAAGAATAAAGACAGAGAATGCACAGGTCCAAAACTGCCAACGATGCTTCAGATAAGCTAGTCATCAGTTCTGCGGTCTTCAGTAAGGTGCTTTCGCAGCCCCTAATGCCCGCTTCTGTGGATTCGCAGGCCACTACCACAACCCTTTTGGAGTCTGGTATGCCATGAGACTTTTCTTTGAGTAAAGGATCCTGCGGATGTTTCTACCTTGGATGGGTCCGGAGCCACTGAGCAGGCACCGACTTCCGAGGAAGTACTTCGCACTACCGGTACTCTACACAGACAGACAACTTCAGTTCTTTCAAAAACAACAGAGTTTCTAAGGCCCAGGTGTGAACCACACCCAAAAAAAACCGACGACCCAAGCTCAGGCACCTGCTTCCTTGCCTCAATCTCAAATGCTTAAAATGGCAGAAGACCTTATAATACTTATTAGGGAAGCCAGGCTTACCCCTTCCAAAAGAAAGAGACTTATCCCCAGTAGTTTTATCTGAACAGGAGTCCAATGACTGATGCATCTGAATATGAAGATATGCAACCCCTCTCTGCTTATGAGGATTCTGATGCAGAGGAATCCCATCCCTTCAGCCTCTCCACCCGAGGACTTTTCCTTTGGGGAAACCCTACATACTTTAAGGGAGCATTTCCAGTGGGAATGTCAGGACTATCCTCAGTCAAAAATGAGACTCAGAATTCTTAGATCTACCACAGCACAGACCTCTGGCCATTCCTCCTGTCCTGGATGTTGTGGATGATTTGATGGAATCCACTCTGACCCCTGATATCCTCCCTACTGCTCCCAGGAAACCCGACAGGTATTAGAGTCCCTGACTCTGTCAAATTTCTTTTCAAAAACCGTACTGCTGACTCCGAGGTCATCTCTCGAGGACCTAAAGGAGTCAAAACAACTTCAGCTAAGTATCCCACCCCCTCAGATAGGGATTCTCGAGCATTCGACAGATGGGGTAAAAAAGTATACACCTCTGCTACTCTTGCTGTTAGAGCATTAAATTGTCAGTTCCACATACTGAAATGTCAGCAATATACCATGGAGCTCCTCAAACAAAAAATTTCTTCCTGCTTGTGCAGAAAATAGAGTTTCAAGAGTTAATGCATTCTGCAAGTCAAGTAACTAAGCACACCTTTAAATGTGGTTTTGACACCCTAGAAATATCTTGCAGGGCAGCAGTTACTGGTTCTGTCCTTAGAAAGCATACTTGGCTTAAGGAACAGACCTTGCCAGACCATGTCAAATCCAAATTATTGGATGCACCCTTGACCAAAGACAACTTATTTGGCACCAAGGCAGAAGAGGTTTTCAAAAACATGGAAGAAAAAGCTAAATCTATACAGACAGACCTCTTACAGGTCCAGCCACCGAGGTTCAGTTGGCATTGCCCCTCCAAGCACTGGTCCTTTCCTGCCCCCCTCCAGGCCAGCTCAGCCCTGACTTGGGGGAAGCAGACTTCCCAGACAACAGCCCCAGGGAATGCAGAGATCTTAAGCAATGGAGTTCCTCTTCAAAAACAGGGAGTGCAAAGCCACCCCCTTATGGTAAGAACTCAATGTCTTTACACTCCCCCCCCCTCTGCCCACCTGCTTGTGCCCCTAAGAGGAAAACTCTCCTTCCACGTAAGCAACTTGGGCCATCATTACCAGTCACCGCTGGGTCCTCAACATACTATCCCAGGGATACAAATTTTATTTCCACACACTGCCAACCTCAAAAGCGTTCCCCAATTTTTCTCCAAACCAGTGGGCAGAGGCCAAAAAGCAAGTCCTTTTTCTGCTCTCCATGACGGCAGTAGAGCATGTTCCTACAGAACAGATAGGCCAAGGTTTCTACTCCAGGCTCCTCCTGGTACCCAGAAAAGAAGGCACATGGCGCCCTATCCTTGATCTATCCATTCTAAACACCTTTCTGGTGATACCAAATTTCAAAATGCTCACCCTCCAGCAGCTTCTACTTGTGCTTTCCAAGGATGCTTAGCCACCCTAGACCTAAGAGGCCTACCTACACATCCCAATCAGGGAATCCTGTAGGAAATGCCTTTTTGCAGACAAAGAAATATTCAAATTTACCCATACTTAGACTGCCTAATTCAGGCAGACAGGAAAAGCTGCCACAGCATCTGACCTTTGTAAAGGACCTACTGACCTCCCTGGGGTATACTGTCAATGAAAAGAAATCAAAACAAGTCCCCCCACACAAAATTGTATTCCTGGGAGCGAGCCTGGACACAGCATCCCAGATGGCATTCCTTACTCCAGAAAAACAAGCCTACCTGACAGGCTACTTCTCTCAACTAGCCACCAGAACCCAGTTATCCACAAGGAAAATCCTGCAATCTCTGGGGTTCATGGCCTCTTGCATTCTACTCATTCCATATGCCAGACTGCATTTGAGGAAACTACAATGGTACCTAAAAAGCCTTTGGTGTCAGCACTCTCAAAACCTGGAAACTCTTATACCAATGATACCTTGTCTAAGGAAAGATTTTCTTTGGTGGGCAGCAGCATGCAACCACAACAAGGGACTTCTCTTCTCACAGCTCCATGCTGCCCACACCCTCACCACATACACTTCAGACTATGCCTGGGGGTTCTCACCTGGACGGCAGGTGCATTCAGGGCCAATGGAGCCCAAAAAACGTACATCTGCACATCAGCCAAAAAGACATGTTAGTTGTTCAACATGCCCTGACAGTTTTCAGACCCCTACTCTCCCCGGGGCCTCTACTGATCAAAACAGACAACACCACAGTGATGTTGATATAGCAACAAGCAGGGAGGGACTCGTTCTTTTCCTCTCTGCAGGCTCGCCATGACCCTTTGGCACACGGCCTCAGCCATGCAACTACACCTGTTAGTACAATTCCTGCCAGGCTCTCTCAACTCGCTGGCAGACAGCTTAAGCAGAAACCTGCTAGACCCACACGAGTGGCACTTAGACCACAGAACCTTCACCCTTGTAATGCAGAAATGGGGCACCCCGAAGGTCAACCTCTTTGCCTCCCACTCCAATCATCTGCTCAGCAAATTCTGCAACAGGGAACCTCACAGCAAGGCCTGGAAAGTGGATGCTGTATCCTTCCAGTGGGTAAACCTCTCAATCTATGCATCCCCCCCCCCTGCCACCCATTTCAAGGGTACTGCTCAAAATAAGGGAGTAAAAAATAAGGGCAATCCTGATTGCCCCAGACTGGCCCTGCCAGCACTGGTACCCACTGCTGTGCAGCCTGTCACCCCTGCCACCATGGCACCTATCTCAGATCCCAACACCTGACCTAGAGGAATGGAGAATTCATGCATTCCCAATTGCAGACCTTGAACCTCGCAGCCTGGCTTATTCCCTGACCTCTCCTCAAGCTGCCAGCCTAAGCAAACAAGTTCTCGATGTTATACGTGAAGCCAGATGCCCCAGCACTAGAAAATCCTAAGCTGACAAGTGGAAAAGGTTTTGTAGCTGGATTCAGAATAAGGGAGCCTGCATGGCACAGCCCTCCCTATCTCTCATCCTGGATTACTTGGCAGACCTACTACACAGAGGTCTATCCTTCTCTTCTATTAAAACTCGTGCCTCAGCCATCTCTGCTTATTTCAGCACAGAGCCACCTCTCTTCACACACCCTCTCATGAAACCATTCCTAAGAGGGGCTAACAATTTAAGGCCACCCAGAAGAGCTCCTACCCCAGCTTGGGACCTTAACTTTGTGTTGGAAAAGCTCACCCTGCCACCCTTTGAACCTGCAGTGTCAGCAGAGTTAAAATTTCTCTCTTGGAAAACAGCCTTGCTTCTGGCTATCACTTCAGCTAGAAGAGCATCAGAGCTACAAGCACTTATGGCTGGAGAGCCCTTCATCATTTTCCATGCTGACAGGGTCTCCCTGAGGACTAACCCATCTTTCATCCCTAAAGTGGTGTCCAGTGTGGCTCTCAACCAATCCATTAATTTGCCCATTTTTTCACTAACCCACAAAACAAGGGAGAAAGGATTCTGCACTCTCTAGATGTGCACAGACAGCTCAGATTCTACCTGGACAGGACTAAATCTTTTAGAAAAACTGATCAATTTCTAGTCAGCTTCGCTGCAGGAGCAGAGGGAAAGGCCATATCCAAACAATCTCCAAATGGATAGCACACTGCACCCATTTCTGCTACAAACAGCACAGGGAACCACCCCAAAGGGTTCAGGACACATTCCACCAGGGCAACCTCCACCTCTGCAGTTTTTCTCGGAGGGGTCCCCACCAGGGACATCCTGGAGGCTGCAACATGGACATCTGTTCATACCTTCACCAAGCATTACCACATGCCTATCTTCTTCAAATCCAGGGCAGGCTTTGCCACCCCAAATTGGCAGGGCATCCCAGCCAGCCCCAAAGTTTTCTTGACTTCCTCCACCCTTTTCTTCAGCTTTGGGAATCAACCCAAATGTGATGACTGCAACAGTGAAACATGAAGAACATAGTACATTTGTGTACACTTACCATAAATGTAGAGGATCAAATGTATTCACTGTTGCAGTCCTGATTTCCCCTCCCTCCATTCCCCTACTCTCTCTCTCTCTCTCTCTCTTTACAAGGAATTTTTGGTATTTACTTTCTACTGGTGATGGTGTTCCACCATAGCCTAGCTCCCTATTGGGGGCTCCTGACAGGGCAAGAAAAACTGATGTTATGGCATCGGCTGCCTGCTTTTATACCACTGACAGTCCTGGAGTGACAACAACTGACGCAGAAATAGTAAGCCTCTGGTATTCGGGCCGACTGAGGGCTTACCCCTGGCAGGATAACCCAAATGTGATGACTGCAACATTGAATACACTCTAACATCTACATTTATGGTAAGTGTACACAATTGTACTTTCGCCTTCGTCTATCTGACGTGCTGTTTGAGTCCTTGGTTCAGAGATCCCTGGGAATGTCCTCATTAGATCCAAAGACAGTTCATTCTTTGACTCCAGTTGCTATGCTGAGCCGTCCAGCTCAGAGTTTTGGGAGCTGCAGTGTCAGTGCTGGAGCTTAGGGATTAAAGTAGTCAGAGCCATCTCTACCCCATAGCGGCTTGAGCTCCGGGCAGCTTATGTCTGACTCTATCCTTGGGTGGAGTGCTTGCATGGTTTCAGAGGCCAGCAGTGCATGAAATTTTGGCTCCGCTACTTCTGGCTTCAGTCTCCCGTAGGCACTCTGCCTTCGAGATTGTGGAGAGGGCTTTCTCAGTTATGTAGAGAAAGGGTGTCAACTCCCTCGGATCAGATCACTCTACCACCTTTGGGTCTTTGCTCAGAACCTCGGTCTTCCATTCCTCTGGGACAGATAGAGCCTATTCAAGTCACCAGTTGGTCCCTCAGGACCTGACATTTCTGATATCTGAGCAGCCTGTCCCACTGATGAGGCCCCTCAGAAGAGAGCATGTAAAACGAGACACTTGGGTTCCCCCTCAGGAATTTGTCACAGAGGGCACCTGTTTTGATGAACAGAACAGTCCCCCAGATCACCACCTGAAGATGTCGCCTTTGGAGACCTTGAACTCCGAAAACAAAAAGGTGGTTGGTCTTCTGACATCCCTTCCCGAGAGGAGTTTGTGTTCCTGGAGTCTTTTGGGTCTGGCCCAGCTATGTCTTGGGTGACTCAACTGATGAACTTACAGACCTTGTTTCTTGCTGGACATGGAAGGAACCAGGTACTGTGGAGCCCATTCCTAAGCATCCATATACATTTCTTGCCCCTCACCTAAGGACAGGACACAGGGAGAGGAGGGAAAGAGGTCCAGTTGATGCCATTGTTGTGCCCGCAGCCACAAAAAGCGAGTTTGCAGAGCTCTTCAGTCTATCCCCCAAACTAGGAGACTAGGGCCTTGGACAGATTTGGTAAGCACGTTTAGGCTTCAGTGACCTTTGCTGTGCAGTCGTTGAATTACTTGTTATGTTTCATGAGACTGCAGAGAGATTTGACTAAAGAAATCTCCAGATCTCTTTCTAGGTTCATGTCTGCAGAGAACCAGAATAGTGTCTCTGCAACTGGCCACCCTTCAGGCTATTACTAACTTGCCCTTGAGGCTGATTTACCATGTGGTGGAAGGTACCTCAGACTTGCAAAGAGGTCATTCTCCCAGAGGGAGAGGGGGATGCCGTCCCCCATGGCAGAGGTGGCTCACAGAGCCAGCGTTACCAGGATTCCTTCTCAGACAAAACCCTACCAGTGTTCCTGAATGGCAGCCCAACTGTTGTCCTCCTGGAGGCAGTTGGGGGCATTTGTCTCTGCACCAAAGAGCCTGGGTATCCATAACAAAAGATTCCAAGGTGCAGAGAATTGTATCCAGAGGTTATATTACACCCTTTTCCTAAATTCCCTCTGAGAATAAAAATAATCCTTGATGATCCCCTAGCCGGAAGACACAGCAAACCTCCTGGCTGATTAATTCAACTCCAACTTTACCCCCTCCCCCCAACCTTTCCTCAGGAAATATCATTAAATACAACTCCCCATACTATCACTAGGGAACAGGTCCTTAATGTTCTCTCCAAGACCAAGAACACTGCATCAGTGGGCCCAGACAATATACCAAGATGCCTTCTAAATAGCATGAAACATGACCTATCAGGGCCTCTGGAATTACTGTTTTAACTGTCACCTCTAAACAGATTTCATGCCTCATGAATGGAGAAAGGCAACAGTCGTCCCTTTGTACAAAGGTGGGCCATCTACAGACACTGGAAACTACAGGACTCATAAGTCTCACTAGTCTTGTATGTAAAGCCTTGGAAAGAATTATGGAGATGATCAATAGAGATATAGTAAACCTCCAGACACTGAACCCAACCCATTTTGGTTTCATCAGGGGCAGATCATGCCTACTCAACCTTGGTGGACGACTTTGAGAAGGTCACCAAAGCAATGGATGAGGGCAAAGTCATTCACACTGCTTACCTTGACCTGGCCAAGGCAATTGACACAAAACTCTACTTGAGCATTGTTGACAAATTCAAGAGGTTATGTACAAATCCATATGTCACCCAGTGGATAGCCATCTGGCTCACAGACAGGACCCAGGAAATTAGAACTGGGGAGTCCACCTCTGCAAAGAGGCCAGTCACAACCGGAATCCCTCCGGGATCAGTCCTTGGACTCCTCCTTTTTGGCATTTACCTCACAGAAGTCAAGGCCAATGTCAGTGGTCTCTGGCTAACTAAATTTGTAGATTGCAAGTTAGGAGCTGTCATTGAATCTCGCAGTGACATAAATGTTCTGCAGGTGGGGCTGACAGACAAACAGTTGGTGTCAGAGCCATGAACAAAAACTAAATGCCAAGAAATGCGTAATAGTATCCTTTGGGAAGTAGTCCATCCCTGGTAACTATCACATCGACAACACACCCGTTAGAGTTGATCCAGTAGTCAGGGACTTTGGGGGAGACACAGATGGTAATCTAGCCTTTGACCATCATGCATCTACAGTGGTGACAAAATCATTTTATGTTGTACAAATTATAAACAAGGGTATGGCATTTAAATCCAAGGAAGTTGTTTCACTGTATTCGGCATTCATCAGACTGATCCTTGAGTATAGTGCCCCCTTTGGTATGTACCTAACCAGGCATATCCAACAGTTGAAATGTCCAGAGAGGTTCCTCACTAAAAAAATTACAGGGCATAACTAAATGACCCCACTCTGGATCTCCATACACAAAACAAACAGCACCAGAATTACCTGTTCTAAAGACTTAGACCTTGCCTGTGGTATAAATAGGACCTGCTGGAGAGGGAGGTGTATGTATCCTAGTGAGTACCTTGTCTATGGAACAGGCTCCCCATCCATGTGAAGCAGAGATGTTCATCGTGTTACACTGCTGCAGTCATTACACTTGGGTTATCCTGCCGTCAGGCGGTTCCCCAGTCAGCCTGAGTTCCAAAGTCTTGGTCTGGTGTCTGTTGCTGTCGCCTCCTCCCTGATGTCAGTGCGACAGGGAGTATACAAGATGCAGCCGACGCCATTTTCTTCAGTCTTTCTTGCCGCGCGGTGCCTGAAGCAAAAGCAGTTCGCAAGTGCCGGTCGGCCGCCTCCTGAGATTTTCATTCCGAATCCAGAACCAAAGTCTTCTACAAAGCTACGTACCCTGTTGGGGAAACTTTTTCTTGCCTCAGACCGATGTCAGTAAAAGTTAATAACTGTTTCTTGTGGGAAGCAAATACCTCATAAGGATCTCCATTCCTGTTGTATCCCATGCCTAGGCCCAGACCACGACGTCACTGGTTGTCTGTTTTGTGCTAGGTTTAACAAGCACACTATTAAACGTCGGTTTGATTTTTGCCTGACATTATTTTGGTAGAAAATTCAATTATACCATGCCGTCGGAACTTCAGACGACCGGAATACACACAAAGCGCAAAGACAAGGATAGGCATCAGAGGCCCAAAACTGATGAAGCATCTTCTAGGCCAGTCGCCGGTTCTCCGGTTTTCAGCGAGATGCCTTTGCAGCCCCTGACGACCGCTTCCGTAGAACCACAGGCCGCCTCTGACTCCCATGTGGAGATGGCTGGGCCTTCAGACGCACAAGTTATTCAGCCTACCGAAACTAACCCTTCAGAGGGATCCGGAGTAGCTGAGCAACCCACAGATTCAGAGGGTGTCTTCAGACCTACTCAGTTGAGCATTAAACCCTCAACTAAGTCTAAGCCTCCTTTAAAATCAAAGAAACAAATACAGCATTCTACAGGACAGGCCTCTATGCCTAAGAAACAAATGCTCAAAATGGCCGAAGACCTAATCACTCTGATCAGGGGGTCCCATTCCCCTCCTTATAAAAGGCCTAGACAGGATGCAGACTGATTCATCCGACCAGGTGTCCATCTCTTCAGATTCATCCTCAGACCTAGGATATTCTTTACCCCCTTATGAGGATTCTGATGCTGAGGAATCCATTCCATCAGCCTCACCGCCTGAGGGCTACTCCTTTGAGGAAACCCTACATACCATGAGGGAGCATTTCCATTTGGAAGGCCAGGATTACTCAGAATCCAAGAAAAGGCACAGAGACTTCCATTTATTACCTCAACACAGACTCCTTGCTATTCCGCCAATGTTAGATATTGTGGATGATGTGTATACTAAATGCAGCTTAAATCCTGATTCCTTACCTCCAGGCCCTGTTAAACCTGTCAGATACTACAGAGTCCCTGACTCACTCAAATTTCTGTATAAAAGCCCTGTAGCTGACCCTGAAACTATTTCTCAGGGACCCAAAGGGGTTAAGGCCTCATCAGCCAAGAATCCAGTTCCCTCTGACAGAGATTCCAGAGCATTAGACAGATGGGGAAAGAAAGTATATATGTCTGCAACTTTAGCAATGAGATCCTTAAATTGCCAGTTTCACGTGCTAAAATATCAGCAATTTTTACTGTCTCAGTTAAAACAACAAATGCTTCCAGAATCAGATCCTCCTATTTTTAAAGAAATGCAGGATGTTAAGTTGTCAATCTCGCCTTCATTCTTGCTTGATGGGTTCGGAGCCGATCCCTCTGCTCTGACTCTGCACTTGCTAAGCTCGAGAGTCACTTTTACCAGCTCGAGGCAGCCCCATATCCCATGATGCAAGGCGGTAAGTACCCAGATCTCGTTTGCCGCTTCGCTTAGGAGGTCCTCCTTTTACCAGCTCCTGGTAAGTGATTAAAATACTTGATATTTTAGCCCCTTTTCACTAAAAACCCTTAAAATTTTAGTTTTAAGTTAATTTTAAAGATTTTCTGACAGAAATTTACCTGTCTCTTTTATTTTTTAGTCAAACTTTACCCATCCCTTCCCCCCCCTGTTAGGGTGTGTGTGTGTTTGTCTACTTATACCTTTTTGGTATATTTAATTTAATTTAACTCTTTGACTGGTGTGTGTGTGTGTTGTCTTCACCATGTCAAAGAGAGGGTCTCAGGCTTTAAGAAGTGTGACTCGTGCTGTCAGAAGATGTCTCTGACAGACGGTCACACTTCTTGCCTGTATTGCCTGGGGCCTCTTCACCTGCAGGACTCCTGTGCTATATGTCATTCCTTCAGCCAGAGAGTCCTGCAGGAAAGAAGAAACAAACTGATTCTTAGGGGCCTTCTTAAGCCGGAGGGCTCTCCGGCTAAGTCGGCTCCATCCAAATCTGCCAAATCTTCCAAGGCCCAGGCTTCTGTGTCAAAGCCTGCGGCCTCAGCTCCGACTCGTTCTGAGTCGAGATCGCTCCGCTGGAGCCGATTCTGGCTTAACTAAGCCTTCGGCACCGATGGCTATTGGTGCTGATTCTGCATCGGCCACTTCGGTGTCGGCTCCGATCGGTTCCGACCACCATGTGGCACAGGCATCGGTGTCGGCTCCGACACCGTTACTTTTGTGGCTGTATCGGCTCCGGCTGGAGCCGATGCATCGAGGCTTCCTGTCGGCTCCGATAAGTTGTCTGCTCCGACAGGGTCTATAGTTTCATCGGTTCCGATGGCTCCTTCCAGGAAGAGGTCGAGGTCTCCTTCCTTGGAGCCGATACTTTCGGCTCCGGCTTCACCTCTCCTTCGAACGGAGCCATCGGAGCCGATCTTCAAGGTCATCCAGACTTTCAGACCATGACTTAGAGAGAGTGGTCAGCAGATTACTTAAGTCACAGGCACTGGCCCAAATGTTACATAGTCCGTCTCAACAGACGACTGTTGGTCCATACCCCGTTACAGTTCCTCCTTCAACTCTACCCCAGAGCTTGGAGTTGGAGTCTTCGGGAATGGTTACTGCTACGGCTGGAGGACAGATACCCCTTCTGTTCCTTCAGCCTCTACTCTTATCTCCTCTTGAGACCTTCCTTAGAGGGATTCGTGGTCGGGCTTCCATGGTCTCCTCCGAGGGGTGAGTGGCATCGGACCCTTGTCCGAACCCGCTCTTCCCTTGGAGCCTCGGCCTTGGTGAGCTCGGCTCCGACATCTGCCTCGGAGGCTTCCCTTCGGTGGTCCCTGGAGTTCCTAGTTCTTCGAACGGGTTCTCTCGGACCTGCCTGGGAGGGGAGCATTCGAGGTGATGAAGAGTGTGCTGGCCACTGGTATCAGTCAGCAGTCTGTTCCCTTAGCTCCTCCCTCTATAGTGCCTGTTGACATCTCTGCCACTTCTCTTGCTACAGGACCCAGAGATCCTCCGCCTCAGGTTTCCTCATTGGGAATTTCCCCTCTTCCGAGGATTCTCCTGATGTTTCGGGAGATCCTCCTAGGAAGAGGACTTGTAAGAGGAAACATGTAGACTCCCCCGAGTCTGTCACTTCAGATACTGATTTTGATGAGTCAGAGGGATCCCCTAGATCCCCCTCTGAGGATGTCTCCTTCTCAGACATCCTAGAACTCCTTAAACAGAGGGGAAACTGGCCCACCAACAATCCCTCTGAGGATGAGTCAGTATACCTAGAGGCATTTGGATCTCGGCCCTCCACCTCCTGGGTGTCTCTGCCTTTCGACCCCCTTATGCAGGTTATTGCCCGAAAGGCGTGGGCAGCTCCTGACTCTGTAGAGCCAGTCCCTAGGAGGCCTTCAAAATTTATCACTGCCCTGTGACAAGCAATTCCTCACTAAGGGTGTCCCCGCTGATGCCATGGTGGTGGCTGCTGCCACCAAGAAGGAACTTGCAGATCCTTCCGCACTGCCGTCCATCCTCCTAATAAGGACTCTAGGACCATGGATATGTACGGTAAGCGGATGTTTTCCTCAGCGACCTTTGCTATGCGTCGCTGAATTACCTATGTCACTTCACCAGACTCCAGAGGGATATCCTTAAGGAGCTGGGTGAAGTAGTACAGGATCCTACAGCTGCAGGAGCTCAAGAAAAAATTGCTTCGCAGCTAGGAACCCTTAATTCCATTGCAAACTCCTCCATGCGGCTAATATATGCTGCTGATGGAGCAGTAGAGCCAAGAGGTACAGGTGTGGCTCTTAGACGCCAAGCCTGGATGCGGCTATGTGACTTTGCAGATCCCTTCAAGGCGTCCTTCACGAATTCTCCCTTTGATGGGTCAGCTTTGTTTGGCCCTCAGGTGAAGGAAACTTTGACCAGGTGCGAGCAGGACGGCAAGACTCTTTCTGCTGTAGGAGTCCGTTTTCCACCCCTTCTAGACCTTACCCCAAAGGACAGAAAGGTGGAAAAATGTGGTTCCAAAATCCCAAGGAGTCACCCGGATTCACGTGGTCAGTTTACCCCTAGAGGCAGAGGGGTAACAACAACAGACGCGCTCTAGAGGCAGAGGGGTCCAAAACCAGGGAAACAGAGAGCCTCTCTCTGACAAGCCCTTTCAGCATCCCTGAGATGTTGCCCGGCTGTCCCTCCTTGGAGGCAGTCGGGGAAGATTATCACTGTACCCAGAAGCCTGGCATTCCCTCACTCAAGACAGATGGGTACAGTCGATCATATCCAAGGGTTACATAATTCCTTTCGAGGAAAGTCCTTTCCCTCAAATTCCCTTCCAGATGTACCACCGGTCTAAGGGAAATTGCAGAGTTAGAAGTCTCAAAACTGCTGCAAAAAGAGCCATTCAGCCAGTTACAACAGACCATTCAGAGCCGGAATCTACTCAAGGTTCTTTTGGTCCCCAAAAGACGGGAGACTGGAGACCAATATTGGATCTCAGCAGACTCAACAAGTCTGTGAGGAAGACAAGATTCGAATGGTCACTCTTCAGTCAATTCTGCCCTTCTTACAGAAGGACAACTGGATGTGCTCAATAGATCTTCAGGATGCGTACTATCACATCAAAATTCACAGACGCTCCAGGAGATTTCTCCACTTCGGCTGGGGTCCAGTCATTTCCAGTTCAGAGCCCTGCCCTTTGGTCTCACTACAGCCCCAGAGTGTTCACCAAATGCATGGCAGTGGTCACGGCTCACCTGAGACGTCAAGGATTCCAGGTGTTTCCGTATCTCGACGACTGGCTCCTGTCAGCCACCACCAGGCATCAGCTTATACAAGCCAGGGATTACACAATAAATCTTTGTTCTCATTTGGGCATCTCGATCAACTTCAAAAGTCATCCTTATCGCCCTGCCAGTCTATTACCTTCATAGGCAAACTTAAACACTGTTCGGATGTCAGCTACCCTTACAGATCAAAGAGTTTCAGACATTCAGAGTCATGTCAGGATCATTCTGGCCAACAAGAAAGTACAGGCCAGAATGATTCTAAAGGTATTAGGCCTCATGGCTGCGGCCATTACTCTTCTTCCCCTGGCTCGATTCTACATGCCTTCTTCAGTGGATGCTGTTCACACAGTGGTCGTACCAACAACTTCCTATGCGTCACCAGATTCTGGTGACACAGACTTGCAAAGATCATCTTGCTTGGTGGATCACATCTCCTCAGGTTCACCAAGGCAGGTACTTTGTACCCTCATCCCCGATAGCCACTGTCACCACGGATGCCTCCCTGATCGGGTGGGGGGGTCATTATCAGGGCAGGATGGTTCATGGGACGTGGCAGCCGTTCAAGTACCATCTGCGCATAAATGTCCTGGAGATGAGAGCAGTGCTTTTAACGTTGCAAGCCCTCAACAACTTTCTTCCCGTAGGGACAATTGCAGTCCACACAGACAACATGTCTGTAGTTTGGTATATCAACAAACAGGGCGGAACCAAGTCCTACCCTTGTGTCGAAGCGCTCAGACTATGGCAATGGGCGATCTCCTCTCATCGGTTTCTGGTAGCAACGCATATCCCTGGGAAAACCAACATTGTAGCGGACAGATTGAGCAGAGCTATTCTCATGCCTCACGAGTGGTCTCTCAAGCAATCTATAGCGGAAGAGATTTTTCTGGAATGGGGTCGTCCATGTTGCGATCTTTTGCTACTCCCCAAAACAGCAAATGTCCAGACTTCTTCTGTCTCTTCCTCTACAAGGCCATCCCCAGAGACGCTCTGACCCAGGATTGGCCCCAGGGACTTCTTTATGCCTTCCTCCATTTCCTCTGATCCCTCAAGTTATCCAGAAAGCTACCGCTTTGAGAGCCAAATTGATTCTCATTGCCCCTTACTGGCCTCAACAAGTTTGGTTCCCGTTCCTCCATCATCACCTTTTGGTGCAGCCGTGGCATCTGGACCCAGTGCCAGATCTTCTGATTCACCAATCGGGTCAGCTGCACCGGTCTATCCCTTCTCTCAACCTCACAGCATGGTTGCTCCACTTCCTTCCTTAGCCAGGCTTCCTTTGATCTCTAACCCAGTTAGAGACATCATAGTAACTTCTAAAATCCTCTACCAGGAGGATTTATACAAGCAAATGGAAACGTTTCTCTTATTGGGCTAAGGCCAAGAATATTGATCCTTTCACTGCCCCTGTTCAGGCAGTCCTGGACTTCTTAGCAGAGATTTTTCATGCAGGCTCCTCTTCTTCCACAGTCAGAGTTCAATTGGCTGCTATCTCCAACTTTCATGTCGGGATAGCAGATCATAATATTATGTCCCATAGGCTCTGCAGGGCCTTCTTGAAAGGAATTTTCTTACTAAAGCCTCCAATCAGGAATCCTCCTCCTCAGTGGGATCTAAATTTAGTGCTGACATCCTTGATTCTTCCCCTTCGAGCCAGCTGTTTCTTGTTCCCTGAAATTTCTTTCTTGGAAAACTTTATTCCTAGTGGCTATTACATCGGCCAGGAGGGTGTCTGAACTTCATGCTCTATCGGTTCGACCCCCCTATTTGGTTTTTCACAAAGACAGAGTATCTTTGAGAACTAATCCAACCTTTCTGCCTAAGGTCGCTTCAAAGACCAATTTGAATCAATCCATTGATCTCCTGTATTTTTCCCAAACTATTCAGACAGAGCTGAACAAAAGCTACATTATCTTGATGTCCACCGTCAACTTAGATATTATTTGGACAGAACAAAAAATTTAGAAAATCTGATCAACTTTTTGTTTCCTATGCGGATAATAAAAAGGCCTTCCTGTTTCTAAAGTGACCTTGTCCAGATGGCTTTCTTGGTCATCTCTGAAATTTATCTGCTCAGGGGAAAACAGCTGTGCTCAAAACCTAAAGCACATTCAACTAGGAGCTTAGCTACTTCTACAGCCTTTCAAGCTAGACTTCCTTTAGACACTATTTGTGCTGGCCACTTGGGCCACTCCTCACACTTTTGTTTCCCATTACAAATTGGACTTGGCCTCCAGGGACAGAGCCAGCTTTGGCTCTACAGTCCTCAAGAGTCTGTTCCATTGAGCCACCCAGGATAGAGGTGCTAGGGACGCGGTCCCATCAAGCAAGAATGAAGGCGAGATTGACAACTTAACATTAAGTTATGTACCTACCATAACGCTCCATGTTAGTTGTCTTCTCTGCCTTCTTTCTTGCGACCCTCCCTCCTTCCCCCTGGCCTGGACAGACCTTGTTATAAGGAATTGTTATGCTGAAGACCTTTCAGACCTGGTCCTTCTTCCATCCTGTAAGTTTTCTTTCTTCCTTTGGGAAGTGTTTTTTTGCTTGGTGCTATTGCCCTTTGTCATCAAACGAGATCTGGGTACTTACCGCCTTGCATCATGGGATATGGGGCTGCCTCGAGCTGGTAAAAGTGACTCTCGAGCTTAGCAAGTGCCGAGTCGGAGCCGAGGGATCGGCTCCGAACCCATCAAGCAAGAAAGAAGGCGAGAGAAGACAACTAACATGGAACGTTATGGTAGGTACATAACTTCTTAATTTATTGCATGCAGCTGAACAAGTGGGAAAGCATACTTTGCAATGTGGTTTTGATTCTTTAGAGGCCTCCTGCAGAGCAGCAGTTACAGGCTCAGTCATTAGAAGACATGCTTGGTTAAAAGAACATACGTTACCAGATCAAGTTAAAGCAAAATTATTGGATGCACCTTTGCAGCAGGATGTGTTATTTGGAGTGAAGGCAGAAGAGGTATTAAAGAAAATGGAGGATAAGGCAAAATCTATGCAGAAACTGGCCAACTAAGAATTGGTCCTTTCCAATTACAGACAGACGTCAAAGGGGAAGATACAGACGTACAAGAGGTAGAGGTCAAACACAAGGTCCTTACAGGCCTCGACAATGAGTTGCATCAGGTCAGAAAGAAGAGGAAGACAGGCCCCAACCATATAAAAAGCAGCTCCAATGACTTCCCACTACAGCTGAAAAACAAATCTCTCTTGGCAGGCCCTTGGGAGGAAAACTGGCACTCTTCTACCACAATTGGCATACGATCACCAAAGACAAATGGGTTCTCAACATTGTATTTCAAGGTTACAGGTTCCACTTTCACACTCTGCCAAGGTTAAAAGGAATGCCAAATCTGCCACCAAATCAAAGGGCAGAGGCTCAAAAACAAATTACAGCACTCATGGATATGAGAGCTATTCTAAAGGTATCATCACAGGAGCAAGGACAAGGATTTTACACAAGACCAGAAAGGATAAAGCCTGGAGGCCCATTCTGGATCTTTCTTCTCTAAACACTTACCTGGATGTTCAGAAATTCAAAATATTGACACTACAGCAGCTTCTTCCCATGCTGGGCAAGAAAGCTTGGCTCGTGACCTTGGACCTCAAGGAGGCATACCTGCATGTCCCTATCAGACAAAACTCCAGAAGATACCTCAGATTCATAGCTGGTTCAATGCACTACCAATTCTCTGCACTGCCCTTTGGCTTATCTACTGTGCCCAGGGTCTTCACAAAGTGCTTGGCACCAGTAATTGCGTTTTGCACAGAAAGGAATTCAAATTTATCCGTACCTGGACGACTGCCTGATTCAAGCAGAGAGCAAGGACATTCTTCTAAAGCATCTGGCGTTTGTAAAAAAGTTAAGTCGCCTGGGGTACACAGTAAATGAAAAGAAATCAAAACTAGTGCCCTCACAAGAGATTATATTCCTGGGTGCCAGCTTGAACACAATGGTCCAGATGGCTTATCTCACGCCAGACAGGCAAGGACAACTGACTCAATACTTTCAATTGATGGCAACAAAGACCCAACTTCCTGCAAGAAAAATTCTGCAGCCCTTGGGTTACATGGCATCCTGCATACTACTAATTCCATATGCCAGACTGCATATGAGGAAACTGCAATGGTACCTAAAGAATGTATGGTCTCAACACTGTCAAAGCTTGGAAACAGTGATACCACTAATTCCTTGCCTTCAACAGGCGTTTCAGTGGTTGGCTTAAGCTTGTCACCTCAACAAGGGACAATCTTTTACACAACCCACAGCCAGGCAAGCACTGACAACAGATGCATCGGATTACGCCTGGGGAGCACACATGGCAGGCAAATGTATTCAGGGCACGTGGCCCGCAGAACAAAGGCATCTTCACATATCAAAAAGAGATGCTAGCTGTACAAAATGCCCTTATAGCTTTCAAGGACCTGCTGCATCCAGGACAGCTACTACTACTAAAGACAGACAACACCACAGTTATGTGGTACATAAACAAGCAAGGGGGCACTCACTCCTACCCCTTATGCAGACAAAGCCATGACCTTGTGGAACACCACTATAAATCAAGTTAATCTGCAAGCACAATTCCTGCCAGGAGAGAAAAACACACTGGCAGACTACTTAAGCAGAAACATCATAGATCCCCACAAATGGGAATTGAATCCAGAAATATTCAGAATGATAACACAGAAATGGTGGCGCCCGGACATAGATCTGTTTGTATCCCCAATGAACTACCAGCTGCAAAAATTCTGCACAAGGAGTTACCATCCACAAGCATGGAAAGTGGATACCCTCTCATTCAGCTGGGAGAACCTACAAGTATGCGCTTTCCCACCACTACCTCTCCTGCCAAAGGTACTCAAAAGCCAGGCAAGAAGAGCCAAAGATGATCCTGATTGCACCAGACTGGCCATGCCAGCACTGGTACCCAATCTTAAAGAGCTTAACACAAGAACCACCATTGATTTTGCCTCAAATCCCACATCTGCTGACTCAGCACAACAATCAAATACTACACAGCCAGCTAAAGACCTTAAACCTAGCTACATGGAATATTCCTTAGTCAAGCAAGCAATGCCTCTCTTCAAAGCTGTTATGGATGTCATTCTGGAGGCCAGAAGGCCTAGTACCAGGAAAGCCTATTCGGATAAATGGAAGAGATTCTGTGCCTGGAACCAAGCTCACAGCCTTGACCCTCTTGTCCCAAACATTCCTCAGATACTACAATACTTAACTGAGATGCTGGACAAAGGCCTCTCCTCATCCATCAAGATCCACACCTCTGCCATCTCTGCTCATTACAACACGGATCCACCAATTTTCTCTAATCCTCTGTTAAAACAGTACCTCAGAGGGGCTAAAAACAAGACCGCCCCGTAGAGCACTTACTCCAACTTGGGACCTCAGCTTTGTTTTGGAAAAATTGACTTTACCTCCTTTTGAGCCAGCTAACACAGCAGAATTAAAATATATCTCTTGGAAAACTGCTCTACTCCTGGCAATAACATCAGCACGAAGAGTTTCAGAATTAAAGGCACTAATGGCAGTAGAACCTTTCCTCATTTTCCACCAGGACAGGGTGTCTTTAAGAACTAACCCTACTTTTATGCCAAAGGTGGTATCCAGTGTGGCTTTAAACCGAACTATTCACCTGTCAACTTTTTATCGTAAACCACAGAGTAAAGGGGAGAGACTACTGCATTCTTTGGACATTCACAGGCAGTTACGTTTCTACTTGGGCAAAACCAAAGCTTTCAGAAAATCTGAGCAATTATTGGTAGCATATGCTGCAGGAGCACAGGGAAAAGCCATTTCAAAACAGACTATTTCAAAATGGATAGGACATTGTATACGTTTCTGCTACACATACCATGGAAAACCTGTACCTAGCAGCATTAGATCTCACTCCACCAGGGCAACAGCCACTTCAACTGCCTACCTCAGAGGAGTACCTGCCAAGGATATTTTGGAAGCAGCAACTTGGAGTTCTGTACATACCTTCACCAAGCATTACCATCTGCCTCTATACTCTAAGTCCAGAGCTGGTTTTGCCACTGCAGTGCTGCAGGGCCTTATAGCCACCCCTAATGCCTTATAGAACCAGCCACCCTACCTCAGCTTTGGGATTCTACCCAAGTGTAATGACTGCAGCAGTGTAACATGATGAACATAGTACAGTTTTGTACCCACCATAAATGTAGATGTTAGAGTGTATACACTGCTGCAGTCCAGGTTACCTTCCCCTCTTACTGGCTGGTATGTACCTGTGTCTTCTACCCTTTACTACTTATGGGAAGTATTTGCTGGTAGCTGTAAGATGTTTGGTTTTCTTGTGTATGTTTTATTAGCAATTGGAATTGCCTACCTATTTAGAGGCACCTGACATCTGGGGCAAGAAAAACTGAAGAAAATGGCATTGGCTGCAGCTTATATACCCCTGTCGCACTGGCGTCCGGGAAGAGGCGACAGCAACCGAAGCCAGACCAAGACTTTGGAACTCAGGCCGACTGGGGAACCGCCTGACGGCAGGATAACTCGTGTAATGACTGCAGCAGTGTATACACTCGAACATCTACATTTATGGTAGGTACAAAACTGTACTTTCTTCCCTAGCCCAATTCAAGTGCAACTTGGAAAATTGGATGGGAAATCAGAAATTAATCTCTGGTTTGGCACCTATGTCTCTAATGGTCACAGGTAACCTGTAAATGGTTCATCTCCCCAGGCCCATGTTTACACTTATCAAGGGTATCAGAACTTGTCAGACATTTAGGTTCATAGGTTATAGTTTCATAGGTTCATAGGTTGGTACTAGGCTATTAGCCCTAGGGCCTATACAAGCCTAGCCATAACAATTCCCTGGCTATTTCTTCCCACATTATTTACTTTCCTGGACATAGGTTAGTACTAGGCTACTTGCCCTTTCAAGCCATGTTAAGCCTAGCCATTTACCCCATGTGAGAATCAAACCCTGCACCTTGTGTCTGTAAGGTAAACACCCTAACCATTAGGCCAACCCCCCACTGAGCACTATATTTGGGATGCATGGTTAAGCTTAAAAATGCACTTGTGGTCATCAGCCTAGTAAACACCTATGAACCTATAAGAAAGTAGTACTGCATTCTTCTCTTCCAGCACAGCTAATCTTACAAGCTTTGGAATCCATGGCAGCAGCTATCACCCTAGTCCCTTAAGCCAGGTTTCACATGAGAATTCTGCAGTGGACCCTATCGTTACTGTGATCTATTCTTCAGCAGCCTTCTTCTGCCCCTGAAAAGATCACACAAGCTTACGAAAGCTGTTTTCTTTGGTGGCTTCACTCAGATGAAGTTTCCCAAGGCCATCCATTTGTTCTCCCACCTGCCACAGCCATGTTGACCATAGATGCCTCCCCATTGGGAGGGCACTACTTGGGAAGAGCAATCCAAGGTACTTGGTCCACAGAAGTGTCCTGGAAATGAGCAGTCCTCCTAGTGTTGCAGACCTTTCAAGGCGCTCACCCCTCCAGAACAATTGCTGTTCAGATGGAGAATGTCTGTAGTCTGATGCATCAACAGAAAAGGAGGAACTAGATCTTACATGCTGTGTCAAGAAGCATTGAGTGTGTAGCAGTGGACGATCTCTTCCTGCCACTTTCACATAGTAATGCACATACTGGGGAAAATGAACATGATTGCAGACAAACTAAGCAAGTCCATTCTAATGCCTCACTAGTGGTTTCTCAATGTCAAATTAAAAAAAAAAGTCATGGGCATTCAGAACTACCATATAGCCGAAACATCTAATGTCTTTAAGGGGTCATTTGCATATATCCCATGCGCCTCTAATACAGTAGGTTTAAGGAATCACAGTGGAAATGCTAGATTTGTCTTGTAGTTCTTACTAATTGGTTTGTCTGTGTGATCTTTTTACTCAGTTTATATCATAGCTCAAAAAAAAATCACTTCCCCAGGCACTCCAACTTGCTCACCCAACATCTCCAATAGAGCAGTCTGCAGGGAATCTTTAAAGTCTACCAACTCATTTCACTCCCAGAAAATATGTTCCCAGTTACTTTTTATGCCTTATCAAACCTCCAACATTTGCTGTCTACCTGAGGCAAAATTCTTTGAAGTCTGCTTGGGATATAAAAATACCTATGCAAGTACTTCCAGGCAAAGATCCAAAATCATCTAGATTTTGTTGCATGTTTGGGAGACATGCGTGTATCCCTCCATTGTTTCTTTATCTAGTTGCACTTCCCAGTCCATCCTGACTTCCTCTGATTCTTATAGTTACCATGCAATATTTTATATGCGCTACTAATTATTCCTTTCTTAATGGCAACGTCTGTTCTAGATTCTATTAAAAACTCTACCAGTGCTGGACTTCAGTTTAGGACCACCCTATTTCTTTCCCTTTGCCTGTACTCTGATATCAATCCTTGATGTGTAAGGCAGTCTTTAGCCTGCAGTCCAAATAAATTCTTGGCATCTTTCCATTCTGTTACCTTTCCTTCTCTAGTTATTTGCACCTTGGTACCTTGGTTCCTTTGCCAGTTTTCTCCAATGCATTCCCACCCCCTCTTACCTATTGTCTGTATCCCTTATTGCAGTCATCCCTATCGGGAGAATCTCCTCCTCCATTCTCCATTCCCATGCTGGCTTAGACTTTCTGCTACTTTATGAATATAGTATTTTGTATGATGATTGTTGTTCTCCTTAAAGGTCTCCATCCAAAATCCCAGTCTCTCTCTCACTCGAGCTTTCCCCGTTTCATCATCATCTCTTTCCACTTTGAATTATAGATGTTAAGTTGTCTATCTCTCCTTCATTCTTGCTGTTTGGGATCGGAGCCGATCCTCTGCTCGACTCTGCCATCTTCAGTAGCGCGAGAGCTGTTTACTGGCTCGAGGCTGCCCCTTATCCCATGATGCCTAGCAATAGCTACCCAGATCTTGTTTACTGCTTCAGCTGCGAGGTGTCGTTTTCTGGCTCAGGCTTCTATTTTCAAATTTTCTAAATTTTTGTGTAGAAATATATCCTTATACTCCTTAAAACTATTAGATAATTACCTTTTCTTAGTTTTATTTGCTAGTGTTTGTTGTTGAGTACCTTTTAGTCCTTTTTAGTAGAACTCGTTTAAGTTAGTGTGTTCTCCCCTCCCCCACTCCCTTCCCAAGGAAGCCGTTTAACTTAGAGGCTCTCCTTTCCTCTGTGTTTTGCTATCGTTTAAAAAAAAAAGGCAGTTTGTTTTATATATTTTTACATAGTCTATTGTACTTTGACTAGAGTAGAAATTTTTTCTATCGGTGTTTCTCTTCTGGAGCTTTGGTTTTTGTGGTTGATATGTCTAGACATATCTGGATTTAAAAAGTGTGACTCGTGCTGTCAGAAAATGTCTCTGACAGACGGGCACACTAGCTGTGTTTATTGTTTTGGCGCTGTTCACCTGCAGGACTCTTGTTCTGTCATGCCTTTAGTCCAAGAGTCCTGCAGGAACGGAAGAACAAATTGATCCTTAGGGGTCTATTAAAACCTCAGGATTCACCGGCAGAGAGTTCACAGCCAGTGAAATCCCCAAAATCCTCTAAACTGTCAGCTCCACCTTCGGAGCCGACCCTGGTACAGGATTTATCGAGTATGTCTGTTCTGGCTGGCACTGACAAGACAAGCCCTCCGTCGGCTCCATCGGATGTTTCGGAGCCATAAAAGGCCGTGGTCCCCCTCGTTAGTCAGTTCATTTGGCTCCTGGCTCTCCATTATTGCAAAGTGAACGTAGCCACCGTTCTTCACACTCCTCTCGATCCTCTAGGCTGTCTGATCATGATGTGGAGAGAGTAGTGAGTAGGTTGCTAAAATCACAGGCACTAGCTAAAATGTTGTCTAGCCCTCCTCAACAGGTATCTGCTCCATCCACCTTCCTTTCTGTTACTCTTCCTACTCCAACTCAGGAGTTCTTTGGGGTTCGAGTAGTGGAACTGTCTGCTCCAATAACCATATCTCTTTCGGTTCCGACGTCTGCTCAGATTACCTTGATGGTACCTTCCATCGAGGGATCTGGACGCCGGAGCTCCCTTGTCGGCTCCGAGGGGGCGAGTGGCATCGGACCCTTGTCCGACCCCATTCTCCCTCTCGGAGCATCGGCCTCTGAGCCATCCCCCTCGGTGCAGAGAAAGATTCCTATTTCTTCAGAACCAGAGCTTTCTCTGCCTCGAGGCAGGGACGCCTTTGAGGTCATGCGGAGTGTGCTGTCCTATGAGTCAGCTCCACTACCAGCCCCACCGGCTCCATCCCCCGTAGTGCCTGTGCCAACCTCTGCTCCTCCTCCAGACCCCAAGTGTAGGAAACCGATGCTCCAGGGCACCCCATTGGGTGTTTCCTCTTCTTCCGAGGCCTCCCCTGATCACTCTGAGGAGCCCCCTCAGAAGAAGTAGTGTGAGAGGAAGCACATTGACTCCCCTGAGTCTGTCACTTCTGATACAGACTTAGATGAATCGGAAGGGTCCCTGAGATCCCCTTCTGAAGAGGTTTCCTTCTCGGACATCTTGGAAATGCTTAGGCAGAGGGGGAACTGGAATCCCCTAGCCCCTAACAAGGATGAATTTGTATTCCTGGATGCTTTCGGTTCCCGGCCTTCCACCTCCTGGGTTTCTCTGCCTTTTGACTTATGTCCGTAGTGGCTCAAGTCTTGGTCAGCTTCGGACACAGTGGAACCAACTCCGAGGAGGCATGATAAATTTATTACAGCTCCCCAGGGTAAGCAATTCCTTTCCAAAGGTGTGCCTGTTGATGCCATGGTGGTAGCAGCAGCCACCAATAAAGAGTTAGCGGAGACCTCTTCATCTGTTCATCCCCCTAACAAGGAGTCTAGGATGATGGATAGGTACGGAAAGCGAATGTTTGCTTCAGCGACCTTCTCCATGAGGTCACTGAACTATCTTTGTCATTTTACTCGACTTAAAAGGGATCTCCTGAAAGAGCTTGGAGATACCAGATCCTACAGCTGAGTGAGCACAAGCCAAAGTAGCTTCCCAGCTAGCGACGCTTAATTCTGTAGTTAACTCCTCCATGAGGCTCATTTCCTATGCAGCTGATGGAGCTAGTAGAGCCAGGGGCACAGGTGTAGCCCTTAGGAGGCATGCGTGGATGCGGCTGTGTCACTTAGCGGAACCCTTTTGAACGTTCTTCACCAATACCCCCTTTGGCTCCTTTCTCTTTGGGTCACAAGTAAAAGACACGTTGACTAGATGTGAGCAAGAAGGCAAGACTCTGTCTGCCGTGGGAGTCCGTTTTTCCACTCCCTCTAGACCTTACCCCAAGGGTCAGAAGAGTGGGAAGATGTGGTTCCATAAATCTCAGGGAGCCTTGCCTGATGCACGTAATGATTTTTCCTCCAGAGGCAGAGGGGGAAACAATAATAGACGCCACCCTCGTGGCAGAGGGGATCCGCAGAACCAGGGCAACAGAGAATCTTTTTCTGATAAAGCCCTTCCAGCATCCCTGAAAGGTTGTCCGGCTGCTCACCTATGGAGGCAGTCGGGGGAAGACTTTCACTGTACCCAAAAGCCTGGCAAAATTTAACAAAAGACAGATGGGTACGGTCCATTATATCTGGAGGTTACAAAATTCCCTTCCATCAACCCCCCTTACAGTCAAAGAAGATCCTTCCAGATGTTCCAACCAATCTGAAGGAGCAAGCAGTAATAGAAGTTTCAAAACTGCTAGAAAAAAGACATCTAGGAAGTTCCCACAGACCAGCATGGATTCGGAACTTACTCAAGGTTCTTTTTGGTACCAAGAAAGACAGGGGACTGGAGTCCGATTCTGGATCTCAGCAGACTAAACAAATCTGTACAAAGAACAAAGTTTCGGATGGTCACGCTGCAGTCCATTCTACCCTTCCTGGGTCAGTACAATTGGATGTGCTCGATAGATATTCAGGACGTGTACTACCATGTCAAGATGGACAGACACTCCAGGAGATTTCTTCGCTTTCGGGTGGGGGCCAGTCATTACCAGTTCAGAGCTCTCCCCTTTGGTCTCACCACAGCCCACAGGGTGTTCACCAAATGTATGGCAGTGGTCACGGCTCACCCGAGATGTCAAGGATTCCAGGTGTTTCCATATCTAGATGACTGTCTCCTTACTGCTACCACCAGGCATCAACTCCTACAAGCACAGGATTATACAATCACATCCTGCACCCAGCTAGGTATTACAATAAATTTCGAAAAATCTGCCTTATTGCCCTGTCAGTCTATCACTTGCATAGGAGCAGACTTAAACACAAGGGATATGTTCACAAGGTTACCACTAGAAAGTGTCCACAATTCGTCAACAAGTGCAAATTCTAATGCAGAGCCAAAGGATCCAAGTCAGGTATGTCCTTCGAACCCTGGGCTCCATGGCAGCTGCCATTCTTCTAATCCCACTAGCGTGCTTCCACATGAGAATTCTTCAGTGGCTTCTTTTCATGCAGTGGTCTTTCCAAGAGCTACCCATGTCTCACATGATCCTGATCACAGAGACATGCAAGACACCTTTCTTGGAGGATGGTCACCCCATTAGTTACTCAGGGCAGACCTTTCATACAACCCCCTTTGGTAGCCACAGTGACAACAGACACCTCCGATAGGTTGGGGGGGGGGGCATTATCTGGGCAGGACAGTCCAAGGCACTTGGCAACCTCACGAGTACCATCTGCACATAACTGTACTAGCTTTGCAAGCTCTTCAAGACTCTCCCTTTCGGGACCATTGCAATTCAAACCGACAACAGTGATGTGGTACATCAACAAGCAGGGCGAACCAGATCCTACTCCCTGTGTCGAGAAGCACTCAGACTTTGGCAGTGGGCGATTTCCTCCCAATGTTTTCTGATTGCGACGCACATCCCTGGGCTCAGCAGAGCTATCCTCGTGCCTCACGAGTGGTCTCTGAATCAGGAAGTTGCGGATCATATTTTCTGCAAATGGGGACAGCCTTGTTGCAATCTTTTTGCCACCCCCTTCAACAGCAAATGCAGCAACTACTTCTCCCTTCTGCTTCCAGGTCACACAACCACAGACGCTCTAGTCCACGATTGGCCTCAGGGACTTCTTAATGCTTTTCCTCCTTTTCCCCTGATACCGAAACTCATACAGCAAGCAACATTGTTGGGTTGCAAAATGATCCTCATTGCCCCCTACTGGTCTTGACAGGTATGGTTCCCGTTCCTGCACCATTACCTTCTCGATCAGCCCTGCACTCTGGACCCAATTCCGGATCTCCTGATTCATCAATCAGGCGGGTTGCATCAATCCCTCCAAACTCTCCAGCTCACAGCTTGGTTGCTCCACTTCCAACCTTATCCAGTCTTCCCAGCATTTCCCCAGCAGTCCATGAGATTATCATCTCCTCTTATAAGTCTACAACAAGAAAAACTTATGCTAGCAAATGGAAACGTTTTTCTTGTTGGGCAGAGTCTAGGAATGTGGACCCTTCTCAGCCCCAGTCCACGAAATTCTGGAATTCCTGGCACAACTGTTTCACTCCGGGGCCGCTTCCGCTACGATTAGGGTACCATTAGCGGCAATTTCTAATTTTCATATTGGTTTGTCAAATTCTAACATTGTCTCATAAGCTCTGTAAAGCTTTTTTTTGAGAGGAACATCTCTTCTTAGACCTCCAGTGAGAGATCCCCTTCCCCCTTGAGACATTAATTTAGTCCTAACTTCCTTAATTCTGCCCCCTTTTGAACCAGCAGCTTCCTGCTCCAAGTTTCTATCTTGGAAGACACTCTTTCTGGTAGCTTTCACTTCAGCTAGGCGTGTCTCAGAACTTCAGGCACTGTGTTCGTCCTCCCTACCTGGTGTTTCACAAGGACAGAGTTGCTCTAAAGACTAATCCTTCGTTTCTTCCTAAAGTCTGCTCAGAAAATAATTTAAACCAATCTATAGATCCCCCTGTGTTCTTCACAAATCATAGCAACAAGGCAGAGTACAAACTTCAATTGGACCTTCATAGACAATTGCATTTTTACCTGCACAGAACTAAAGAAATAGACTAATTATTCCTTTCTTATGCCTTAAACAAGGTCTCCCAGTTTCTAAGGTGACCTTATCCAGGTGGTTGTCCCACACTATTACTTTTATGTATCAGTTAAGGAACAAAGAGTTACCAATTAAACCGAAAGGTCATTCTACTAGGGTGTTAGCCACCTCCGTAGCCTTTCAGTCTAGGTTGCCCATGGATTCCATCTGTGCAGCTGCCACATGGGCAAACCCTCTTACCTTTATTTCTCATAACAAGGTGGATATGGTCTCCCGGAGCAGAGCTGGCTTTGGTTTCACTGTTCTGAAGAGTCTGTTCCACTGAGCCACTCAGGGTGTTAGTTGCTAGGGACGCTGTCCCAAACAGCAAGAATGAAGGCAAGATAGACAACTCAACATTAAGAAGTTATGAACCTACCATAATGTTCCATGTTAGTTGTCTTCATCTCGCCTTCTTTCTTGCGTCCCTCCCCCCGTCCTAGTGGATTGAGAGGAGTCCCTTTTTTCACTGGCTGAGTATTCTTTTATTGTTATTCTTCTGGCCAGGTCTTCCTAACCTATTCTAGATATTAGAATGCATGGAACAACCAGTTTTTTGATAACTGGTTTCTCTCTTATGTCTGGATTAGCTATTTCAAACGAGATCTGGGTAGCTATCGCTCGACATCATGGGATAAGGGGTAGCCTCGAGCCAGTAAACTGTTCTCGAGATATTGAAGATGGCCTAGTCGGAGCAGAGGATCGGCTCCGATCCCAAACAGCAAGAAAGAAGGCGAGATGAAGACAACTAACATGGGACGTTATGGTAGGTACATAACTTCTTATTTTCTGCTTGTGTTATGTTATCTTAACTGTGTTGGTCTGAAATATCCCTTCAATTCAGGTAATCCCAATCTGCCCTGTTCTATTGGAAGAATAAGCTTATCCCACTGGACTGTTGCTGTCTTTCCCTCCCAGATAAAATCCTTCAGCTTTTTATTAATTGCTATCCACAACTTCTCCTCTGGTTGATAAAAATATGCCTGACCAGGACTGAAAATATTTTAACTGCTTGTATATCTTACTATCAATATCCATATAACAGAGCTTCCATTTTCTCAGTTTTTGTATTACTTTTAGTCTCTGCTCACATATCCTTAGCTGTCACATCAGTATCATTTTTAATCTATACTCCTAAATATTTAATTTTTTCATGTCCCCATAAATATGGATATTGCTGAACCAGTTCTTTTGTGGATACATAACTTACTGCTATTTGTTTTTGCTTCATTAATTTTGTATTCCGAATTTGAAACTGTCTGTTCACAACACTGCAGTGTCTCTCTGTTTTTTGTCAGGTATAAAATAATGTCATCTGGAAACAGAGCCAGCTTTTCTTGGCTACGTACAAAAGGGCCTCACTAAGACAGATGCCTGGTGTCAAAGCCATGGCCTCAAGCACAATGCCAAAAAGTGCATTGTCATCCCTTTTGGTAAAAACTCTGTACCCATGAACTACCACATAGGCGGTAGTCTACTTAACACCGAAAGTATGATAAGTGACCTTGGGACACAGGTGGACAGTAGTCTCTCGTTTGATAATCACATCGCCACAGTAGTCGGAAAGCCTTTTACATGGCACTCCTAATCACAAAAAGGTTTTTCATCCAGGAAAAAAAAAGGTAATTGTTCCCCACTACTCATCGATCATTAGACCCATTAATAGAATACAATGCCCCTTTTGGTATGTACCTCACAAGACATCTACAACAACTGGAAAGGCCGCAGAAATACCTCACAAAGAGGATTACTGGCCTCAAGCAGATGCCCTACGCAGACCATCTTAAACTCCAGCTTTACTCTGTCACATATCGCCTACTCAGAGGCGATCTCTGCCTAACATGCAAAGTTATGTCAAACCCAGAGCTGTTGGACATGCTCCACTTAAAGAAATCCCAATCCCTCCGAGCTACACGCTCTAGGGGCCTAAACCTTGTCACCACAATAAACAGAACATGCTGGAGGGATAGATTCCTGATTCAGAGACTTCCCATACTCAGTAACTACCTATCTATATCAAACAAAGCTCCTCATTAGCACTTCAAGAAAAATCTTGACGATTGGATGGGAGATGGGAAGTTCACCCTGGGGATCACTTCTGTGGCTCTCCTTGACTGGCACAAGACACAAGTGACATCCCTAACTGTCTTTAGAAAATTTCCTCACCATAATTCCTGCACGTAATTCCTGGTTGATATTCCCCTTAATAGACTCTGGACCCCAGTCCAAGTGACCTTGCTACACTATAATCCTCTGTATATCATAATTCTAGTAATGCAGGATATAAGAAGAAATTGCTTGGTTGGAAAGATGTGAACTTTTCCATAGGAATGGCAATATTTCCACCTTCTGGAGTGCAGCATCTGACCTCAGAGTCTTCAATTTATGGATGGGGAGCCAACTCTGAGAATGTGTCCAAAGCAGCTATTATCCATTACAGAAATGTCTTTGCTTCAATTTAAAAGATGATGAAGGCAAAATACAGGTCCCTTTCAGCCTTTCCAGTACAGCTTTCAACCAGGTTACCTTCAAATCAACAAATACAGCATGTTAGCGATAGATTTTAAACAAACAAGGTGAAGCTACATCTTTTTGCATGCTATACATGCAAAAAACTGGGAACTCATTACCCAGGACAAATGGATTTTAAATTCTGTTTCCCAAGGATACAGATTTCACTTCCACACGTTACCAACCCCAAACAGTTGGCCAGATCTCCCCTACAAATCAGTGGGCAGAGGCTCAAAAGCAAGTACTCTCTCTCTTAAGCATAAAGGCTATTCAAGCTGTACCAGAAAAGGAAAAGGGACAAGGTTTCTACTCAAGACTTTTCCCGGTACCCAGAAAAGACAACTCATGGTGTCCTATCCTGGACCTGTCTTCCTTAAACACTTTTTTTGTGATTCCAAAATTCAAGATGCTAACTCTTCACCAGTTGCTTCCTATGCTAGGCCAAGATGCCTGGTTGGCAACACTCTATTTAAAGAAAGCATACCTGCACATCCCAATCAGGGAATCTTGCAGAAGATACCTACACTTCAAAGCAGGCTACATGCACCATGAGTTCTCTGCACTGCCCTTTGGTTTATCAACTGCGCCCAGGGTATTCACAAAGTGCCTAGCCCCAGTCATTGCATTTTGCAGGCAAAGAAATATTCAAATATATCCTTACCTGGATGATTGTTTAATTCATGCAGAAAGCCAGGACATACATTTGAATCATCTGGCTTTTGTACAAAGGGTGCTAACTTGTCTGGGGTACACCATAAACGAAAATAAATCACACCTGGTACCCTGTCAACAAATTGTATTCCTGGGAGCAAGCTTGAATACAACTTCCCAGATGGCTTTCCTCATGCCAGAGAAACAAATTCATTTAACAACCTACTTCAAACTATTGGCCACAAAAACCTTGCTATCTGCAAGGCAAATACTGCAAGCCTTTGGGTTCATGGCCTCCTGCATTCTTCTAATTCCATATGCAAGGCTGCATATGAGGGAACTACAATGGTATCTAAAAAGTCTATGGTGTCAACATTCTCAGGATCTAGAAGCAATGATTCCTATCATACCTTGCCTATGGTTCAGAGTTCCCTTGGTGGGCAGAGGCCTGCCACCAAAACAAGGGACTACCATTCACTGTACCCCCTGCCGCCGAAACCCTAACAGACGCATCAGACTATGCATGTGGGGCTCACCTGGCAGGGAAGTGCATTCAGGTCAAATGCACCTGCATATCAATCAAAAAGAAATAGCTGTACAGAATGCTCTGACAACCTTCAAGGACCACTTTCTTCCAGGACAATTAATGGTAAAGACTCCAACACCAATGTTATGTGGTACATAAACAAGCGGGGGGACCCATTCTTACCCCCTCTGCAGACTAGCCATGGCACTGTGGAACACAGCCTTGAACTACCAAGTGCATCTACAGGCTCAATTCCTGCCAGGAAAACTAAATACACTGGCAGACGGACTAAGCAGAAACCTCATGGACCCACACGAGTGGAATCTAGAACCAAAGACTTTCAACATGTTGACTAACAAATGGGGGAGCCCAGATATAGACCTGTTTGTCTCCCCCCAGAGCTACCAATTGGACAAATTTTGCACAAGGACTCCCCACAAACGAGCTTGGAAAGTGGATGCTTTGTCCTTCAGCTGGAAAAACCTATCAGTTTATGCCTTTCCTCCTCTGCCTCTCTAAAGTACTAAAGATCAAGCAGGACAAACCAAGGACGATATTGATTGCACCAGTCTGGCCACGCCAACACTGGTACCCCTCTTGCACAGTGTCCCTGTTTGCTCCATGGTACCTGCCTCAGACTCCTACCCTGTTGTCTCAGCAAGAGAACCAGATTCTGCACCCTCAGCTTCAAACCCTGAACCTAGCAGCCTGGCTAATTACCTAACCTCTCCTTTACCATCCCTCAGTAAACAAGTGATGGATATAATTTTAGAGGCAAGGAGACCTAGTACTAGAAAATCTTTTGCTGAAAAATGGAAAAGATTCTGTGCCTGGATCCAGTGTCAAGGGAAGAGCACAGCAGTGCCCAACTTACCTCAGATTCTTCAGTACTTAACTGACATGCTTCACAAGGGTCTTTCTTTTTCCTCCATCAAAATTCACGCCTCAGCTATTTCAGCTCATAACACAAAACCTCCACGCTTCTCTCATCCACTGCTCAAGCAGTTCCTCAGAGGGGCCATAAATTTAAGACCACCCAGGAGAGCCCCTACTCCAACCTGGGACCTTAACTTTGTATTGGAGAAACTCGCTGTCCCTCCTTTTGAGCCAGCTGGTGGTGCAGATTTAAAATTCCTTTCTTGGAAAACAGCCTTCCTTTTAGCAATCACTTCAACAAGAAGGGTATCTAAATTACAGGCCCTTATGGCAGTGGAACCTTTCATCATCTTTCATGCGGACAGGGTGTCCCTCGGAACCAATCCCTCCTTCATGCCCAAGGTGGTATCCAGTGTGGCTCTTAATCAGTCAATTCATTTGCCAACCTTCTTTCCTAATCCACAGAACAAAGGGGAACGGATACTGCACTCCTTAGATGTACACAGACAACTTAGATTTTACGTGGACAGGACTAAACCTCAAAGGAAATCTGAACTACTGCTGGTGGCATTTGCTGCGGGGGCAGAGGGGAAGGCTATTTCAAAGAAAACCATTTCTAAATGGATAGGCCATTGCATTCATTTCTGCTATAAGCACCATGGAAAACCTATCCCACAGGGGATCAGACCCCATTCAACCAGGGCTGCATCTACCTCTACAGCCTTTCTCAGAGGTGTCCCTACCAGGGACATCCTAGAAGCTGCTACCTGGAGTTCTGTACATACTTTCACCAAGCATTACCATTTGCCAATTTTCTCTAAATCCAGAGCTGGCTTTGCCACTGCAGTCTTGCAGGGCCATTTAGCTGGTCCTAATCCTATTTAAATTCCTCCTCCCAGCCTTAGCTTTGGGAATGTACCCAAATGTGATGACTGCAAGAGTGAAACACGAAGAACATAGTACAGTTGTGTACACTTACCATAAATGTAGATGTTCAAGTGTATTCACTGTTGCAGTCCTAGTTACCCTCCCTCCAGCCCCCTGACTTCTTTTGGCTATACTGCAAAAACCAGTAAGCAAAACATAAAAATGAAAAAGTTCCGTACTGAACAGACCAAAAATTTCTTTAATGCAAAGTTCCAAAAGTAAAATGAGCGCTTTCGTCTGCCCACAGCAGACTTCTTCAGAATAATAAACCTCTGGTGCCTTGATTTTTTATACAGTCCTGTATTGTATAATTAATCAGTAATTGAACCAATTAAACATTCATTATCTTTTAAAAGTAAAAGGGACTGGAGGTGGGGAAATTACCCTTACCTCGAGTCCTTTTTAGTGTATTAAACATTTTTTCTCTGTATATATATGCTAAAACGTCCTGAGCACATCCTGAAATATTGGGAATTCTGCACAACAAATTAAGAAATTAAAAACATTACAGTGCAAAATTTGTAATCAAAAACAATATTAAAAATTATTAAGAATTGTGTATGAAAAAATATGTATTAAAAATATGTATTAAATTGTATATGCATTTTATAATACAGTACTTTTCATTAATTTCATAAACTTTTTTCTTTTTTCATTAACTACCTATTTCATATAGAGCCAACCTAGGTTGAAAACCAATAAAATGTTCCATAAGAATTGATTTTCTTGTGTATAATACTATAAAAACTATTTTATAACCAAGTACAGTACAAAAATAGTAGTGTGAAGGTGCATAAAACTTTAGAACAGAATGAATGTGTTAAGAAACACACACAAAATTCATCTATAGGGCAAATATTTGAAGGTAAAAAAGTTGCAAGTTATGACAGGGAAACATTTCCCATAGGCAAATTAAATCACACAACCAAATGGGTGGTGAATAAGTGTGATGAAACTTTAGTTTCTAGGTCTGGAGTGTATTGGGTGTGTTATATGTGGGGGGTATATAATAAGAAAAAGTGTTAATCCAAATAATGTTTTTTGTTTTTTATATATGTTTTATGTGTGTATATATATAAAATTGACAAATCTTCACATTAAAATACATTTGTAGTATTACAATTATACCAAAGCAGCTTTGTCTATTAAAATAGCTTTTATATTGATGTATTCATTAAGACCAGGAGAGTGGTTGGACCTCAGTCTTAATTGCCACTTTATCTCTCTTTGCAGCAAAAGATTCTTAATGTCCCCTCCCCTGTTGTTTTCTTTAAAAGAGTCTAAAATGCCGAAACAAAACCCAGCAAAACCGTCACACACACTAGAATGTTTATAGAGGGCACTGGTGTCTTTCTTTACTCTGATGTCATTAGTATGTTCATATATTCGCTCCCTAAGTGTTCTCTAGGTTTTGCCCACATAAAATGAGGGGCATTTTTTACAGGTGGCCAAATAGACTAACATTCTGCTGCGGCAATTACCTTTGTGAAAGAAAACCTTACTGTTCAATCCATTTTTCAAATTTATATCCTCCTTTAGATTTATGTGTACACACTGTCTGCAACAACCACATCTGGTTGTTCCTTTTTTCCTGTCAACGGTCGTTATTTCCATTTCAAATAGTCTTTTAAAATTTGTACCCGTCCTATAAGAAAACATTGTTTTTTTACCTACTGTTTCGTATATTTCCTTGTTTGTCTTAAAAATAGACCAGTTGTTTTCTAAAATTCTAGTGAAACAGTCTGAAAATCCATTGTATTCAACTAAACAGGCTCCAGAAAAAATTTTCTTATCAGAGGTAGTATTTTCTTTGGGTACAAACTTTTGACCTAACAATGGTTTATATTTGGACCCCCAACCTAAGTACACTTCCTCCAAAATTTCTCCCACTATGCTTTTTGGATAGTCCCTTTCTATAAATTTTTCCATCAGAAAAGCAAATTCAAACTGTAAGTCTTTATGTTCAGAGGTCATTCTCGCTATTCTTACCGCCTGACCCTTGATAATACATACACACATAAAACATATATAAAAAACAAAAAACATTATTTGGATTAACACTTTTTCTTATTATATACCCCCCACATATAACACACCCAATACACTCCAGACCTAGAAACTAAAGTTTCATCACACTTATTCACCACCCATTTGGTTGTGTGATTTAATTTGCCTATGGGAAATGTTTCCCTGTCATAACTTGCAGCTATTTTACCTTCAAATATTTGCCCTATAGATGCATTTTATGTGTGTTTCTTAACACATTCATTCTGTTCTAAAGTTTTATGCACCTTCACACTACTATTTTTGTACTGTACTTGGTTATAAAATAGTTTTTATAGTATTGTACACAAGAAAATCAATTCTTATGGAACATTTTATTGGTTTTCAACCTAGGTTGGCTCTATATGAAATAGGTAGTTAATGAAAAAAGTTTATGAAATTAATTAAAAGTACTGTATTATAAAATGCATATACAGTTTAATACATATTTTTTCATACACAATTCTTAATAATTTTTAATATTGTTTTTGATTACAAATTTTGCACTGTAATGTTTTTAATTTCTTAATTTGTTGTGCAGAATTCCCAATATTTCAGGATGTGCTCAGGACGTTTTAACATATATATACAGAGAAAAAATGTTTAATACACTAAAAAGGACTCGAGGTAAGGGTAATTTCCCCACCTCCAGTCCCTTTTACTTTTAAAAGATAATGAATGTTTAATTGGTTCAATTATTGATTAATTATACAATACAGGAATGTATAAAAAATCAAGGCACCAGAGGTTTATTATTCTGAAGAAGTCTGCTGTGGGCAGACGAAAGCGCTCATTTTACTTTTGGAACTTTGCATTAAAGAAATTTTTGGTCTGTTCATTACGGAACTTTTTCATTTTTATGTTTTTCTTTTGGCTATACCTCTACTCTCCTTTACTATGCTTAACAGCTTTTTGGTGTATTTGCTTTTTTGTTGGAGGTATAACCTTACATATATATATATATATATATATATATATATATATATATATATATATATATATATATATATATATATATATATATATATTATTGCTTCCCATTAAGGGTGCACCTGACATCTGGGGCAAGAAAAACTGATGTAATGGCATCGGCTGCATGTTTTATACCCCTGACTACCTGATGTTGTCACCGAAGAAGAGACCGCAACCGACGCAGTACCCAAGACTTTGTTAATCAGACTGAGGGCTACTGCAAGCAGATAACCTAAATGTAATGACTGCAACAATGAACACACTCTAACATCTAAATTTATGGTAAGTGTACACAACTGTACTTTTGCCTGGCAACATTCTCAGAATTTACCAGAGTATATCAAAGCTGACATTCTGAATTCTTCCCAGGCTAAAGAAGGGTGGTTTGGTCCTTAAAAGGCTTGATGAAAAGGGAAAAGTAATTCAGGGGGTTGCCCAGAGTTTTCAAGCTTGCTTTCCAAAAATATTAAAAAAACTTTTCTTCTAGGTCAAATTCCTCTTTCAGGCAACAGAATAAGCATTCCCAGCAAGTCACAGATGAATACAATTTCAAAAAAACGTTGGCAGGGAGGTTCAAATAAGAAAAGCAACTAAGGACCGTCTACGAAAACAGACCTTGTATATGCCCCAATGAAGTAGTTCCCCTCCACACCCTGGTAATTTTGTACATCTTTTTGAGTCTAGTTCTTCACTCATCTCTCTGGCATGATTTAACTTCATACAGTTGGGTAATATGAGTCGTTCTAAAAGCCTATAACTTGCAAGTGGGATTCCCTTCCTCCATTTCAAGAGATTCCTCCATATCCACCCAATCAAACATTTGCTCTTATCCTAGATCAGATGCTGACTCAGAGGGTTATCAAACTTGTTCCCCTAGATCAGAGGGAAAGGATTTTATTCAAGAATCTTTCTGATGCCAAAAAAGGAATCTGGCTGCCTGCCCTAGACTTTTCTTTTGTAAACCTCCTCATAAAAATTCTAAAATTCAACATGCTGTTTTACAGTATTTAATTCTCATTTTTCTAGTAACTTTGCCATCACATTCCAGTCATCATTTGAGATATTTGTGTTTTTCTTTGTCTAGTTTACATTCTTAGTTTTCTGTCTTGCCTGTTGATTTATCTACAACTCCAATAGAGTTTACAAAGTGCCTGGCTCCTTTAATAGCCCACTGCATGTTGCAGGGCATGCACATTTTCCCATATTTAGACTGCTGATTTTTGCAGATTCTTTCACAGCTGTCAAGAATCTCTGACTTTGGTAATAAACGTTTTTTTCTTGGCTTGGGATTTCAGGCGAACATAGAGAAATCTTCACTCATTCCCAAGCCATAGGATAGTGATTTGGGGATGTCTTCTGGATACAACACTCAGGATGGCTTTTCTTCCTCAAGACAAAGTAAAATGTTACAAGGAGCAATTGCTGATATTTTCCAACAAGACTCTGGCATCTGCCTGGGAATAGGTCAGAATTCTGGGTTTCTTGGCCTCTGCTATTCTTATGATACGTTTGGCCAGACTTCACATGAGGACGATTTTGTGGTTTGTCCAGTCAGTTTGAACACTGTACCCGCAACCCCCTCTGATTTCAAATTCCAGTGCTGGGGTTTATGAAAAGGGAGTTTCTCTGGTGGGTGAATCATTTTGTTTTTTAACCCAGGTCTTTCTCCCTTCCTGCCCCTACTCGGTCTGTAACCATATGTGCATCAGACTTTGCATAAGGAACTGTGTCCAAGCCATCGAAAGTACCAGGCCACTGGAATAAGCAACTTAAAACACACAAATGTCAAAGAAACGACACTAATAAATGCGGTCACATCATTGAGCCATCATTGGACTCCATTTCATCTGCTTGTAATCGCAGACAAACACCATTGTGATGTGATACATAAACAGCTGGGAGCCAGGTCCTGCCCCCTTTGCAAACTAACTATAGTAGCCTCGAATCTAACAACTCATTTGTTTGGCCTTTCAGGCTACCTACATTCTGTCAGAGCAAAACATTGCTGCAGACAAGTTGAGCAGGACCAGAACAGACCCTCACAAAATGGAAGTTTGAATCTGTGGATCTTCCAAGAATTAATCCATCTGTGGGGAGCTCCTTCAGTAAATCTGTCCATCTCCACCCACAACGGATGGTGAAATCCTACTTTAGGAATTCTTGCAAATGAAGACTAGAAGATTGACACATTTCTTTCCCATAGATGGGAATGCATTTGTATGCTTTTCCACCCTTTCCCCTAATAACCAGGGTGGTTGTTAAGATGCAGAAGAGCTTACCGAAGTTAGCTATGGTGACACCTATTGGTCCAGGCGACAGTGGTTTTCCCTTCTTTTGAAAATAGCAAATGGCAATTACCACATGCCTTCTCACAGATTCTTACAAAAAGATGAGGGTTGTTTGGTACACACCAGCCTTAAACATCTTTAGTTGACTGCTTGGATGATAACATTTTATAGGCAGCTTTTCTCCTCTGGACTTTACAGCAGGTACTAAAGCAAACAAAGAAACCTGCCACTATAATATCATGTATGGGTAATTGGAAAAGATTTTCTAGGTGGTGCCAAATCAAGAACCAGAACCTTTTCAAAGCTTGACTGTGAGAGGAATGATTCATCAAATTAAATGAATGTTATCTGTTAATGTTATCCTGTGATTTTTTAGTGTTTGTGAGTTATCCTCTGGCCTGTCTTACTGTTCTGTAAAGATTAATCTCTTATCAAGATTAATTTCTCAGCCATATGTTTGTCTGCCCTTCAGTCTCCCTTACCTTTCTATCCTACCTAAAGTGAAGCAGATTTGAAAGAGGTTTTACATATCACACGTAGGCAGGTGACCATTTTGATATTAATTTTGTTCTGGAAAAACTTTCCATGGGTTTATTTTTGAAGCTGCTAATGAGACTGATTTGAAGTCCTGATGTTGAAAAACATTGTTGAGCATTGCTCTGAGTTCTGCAAGAAGAACGTCTGAGTTGCAAGCTCCTATGGCAAGTTATCCCTCCCTTTTTCACAAGGATAGGGTTACTTTAATATATCCTTCCTTAATTCCAAAGGTTGTCTCAGAGTTTACAGTAAGCCAGAGTATTCATCTCCTCCCCATTTTCTTTTCAGAGCCTAAAAGTGAGTGGGGAGAATTGTATGTACTTTGGATATCCAGAGGCAACTCTGATATTAATTACATTAACAGGACAAAAACCTTAAGAATTGCTGATCAGTTTGTCTCCCGTGAAGGCAAAAAAAGGGAGATGTAGTTACTAAATAGGCCATTTCTAAATGGTTGTCCAAAGTTGCTTTTTGTTCTGAACATAAGACTTGCCCAGGCAAAGTGTGGCTATTTCTGTGGCATTTGTGGAAAGGGGTGGACTCTAGAAATCTTCTAGCAGCAACTTGTTTATCTGTACACGGATTCACTAGACAATCTCGAAATACTGAAATGTCGAATTTCAGTATTTCAAGACTGAATAGTCGAACACCCATATACCCAAACACCCAAAACCGCAAATAGCACAATCGCGACCACACACAGACACACACACACACCTACCTAACTACACTAAAACAAAACACACACAACATAACATACACACACACCTACCATACCTATAAGCAGGGGGGCAAGCCCCAGTGCACCCCCTCCACACCCTCTACTTATATATACTAACTCCAAGGTTGAACTAAACACACAAACGCACACAAAACACCACTACCCGCACTAACATCCCTAGCCAATACCCTTACACAAACACCACTTACCTAAAACCCCAGATAAATCCACAAACTGCACCGCACGTCACAAACGCAACACCATGATAGCATATTTGACATTTCTGCAGTCGACATAGTGCAGTTTCCCTTAACTGCACTTTTGTGCATTCCATCTCAAAGTACTGAAATTCGACATTTCAGTACTTCGAGATTCTCTAGTGTTTCCCTGTACACACCTTTATACTGCACTACAAACTACATTCCTTCTGTAGGGCCAGTGTAGGCTATGCTAGGACTGTTCTCCAGGGGTTTCTGGACTCTGATCCACGCCTCCCCCCTTTCTTTTTAAGCTCTGGTATTTGTCTCTATATAGCTTAGGCAGTGAACTAATGAGTAACATAGTACAGTTATGCAAGTAAACTTACTATAATAATAGATTTTTAGTAGCTGCACTCTCCTTCCATCCTGATATTTTTATGCCAGTGTGTGGGATTTTTATTAATATGGATCCTCTTTGGCATAGCTCTAGCTTCCTCCTTTTTGAGGCATGAAAGTACTGAAATATTGACACCTTAGCCACTAATTTTCATCCTACTACCCTCATGCAAGACGGTGGCTAGGATGCATGGAAAGTGCCCTAAAGTTTACAAGCCGGTTGGCTGATCTGATCCTTGGCAACCTAGGTTATTGCAGTAGTGATCTATTCAGACAGCTGCATTAATAGTAGATTTACTGTCTTTAATCCATAAAACTCTTAGAAGCAGTTATAGCTGTCTTCAATTGCATTCAGAGAATGAGAAATTAAAATGTTTGACCTTAGACTCAAGGTTCATAGATGAATACTGGGCTAATGACCACATCGGCCTTTTTCATGCCAAGTCATGCATCCCAAATTTATTCAACAAATTTTGGTGCCCTAGCTGTTATTTTAAGGATTATATGTAACTAGGGTATTGGTTGCCAAGCATATGTAAACTACCACTGTCTATTAGGGTCTATATTATAAGCGCAAACGCTTAGGTTGTCTAATATGGCATGATCGACACCTATTAAGTGAATGCACAGTTCACTGAAACCTCAAAACATGGAAATACAGATGACTGAATTGTTTTGTTTGACCAACACCGTTCCACCCAGTGACGAAAATAAAACATACTTCCCACTACACCGCTCACTACCTACTACCCACCCAAACAAAATAAATAAACCACATACATACACTAACCTAAGCCCTACTTCTAACCCTTACATACATTACTGTCTGTGCACTTACCTTAACCCGCACCCTAACCCTAAGGTCCGTAACTGTCGCACACTTACCTTATGGAGCTATACCGTAGAAGGGCCAACTGTGCCGAATCGGGATTTCGAAATTCACGGTTTCCGGCGTTCGGTGTACTCGCAGTTCGCTTAATAGGGGTCGATCATGCTGTATTCGACAACCTAAGCATTTGTGCTTACAATATAGTCCCGTCCATTAGACTCGCATAGGTGACAGTTCAAGGGTGAATTTTAGATTTCCTGTTTACTGGTCCAGATTAAAGTTGAATAGGGGTGAAGGAAGTACTCTGCTCCATATGAATGGGAATCATGTTCCAAAGGAGGAGTATTCTGTGAGGTGCATAACTATCTCCCCAACATGTCCTGTTTGTCACAAGAAAGGTTGCAGTCCCTGGAATAATGGCTAGTTCTGATGCTATTTATGTTGCAGAAATGCAAGAGAACCATCAAAGCAGGATCCAGAGGTTCTTTGTATGTCAGACACAGATTATCCCTCAGCATGTAGAAGACAGTGTGTAGGGATAGGGCTTTCAGATCCACATGACATGTTAATGCCCTGTATTCTTTTTGTGAGGAAGTTCTATGGGCAATCCTGCCTGGACAGGTGCATACCGAAAAATGCATTATACTCAATAATGGGCCTGATGAGGGCTGAATACATTGGAGCAATGACATTGAGCCTATATGCCATACCTTTGCTTGTAATTTGAGCAACTTATAATTTCTATACAACTTTAGACACATGTTGGTCTAAAGCCAGGTTACTGTCTACATATGTCCCCTACTCCCTGACTACTTGGTGATCTCTTAAAGTTATCAATGTGATAGTTTCCTGAGGTAGCAGACTTCACAAAATGTACTGTTATGCATTTTTTGCCTTTGAGTTTTAAACCACAGTTTTGGTAGCAGGTATTGGTCTGTTAGCCATTCCAGGGTGATGTTAGTGTCTTGGGGGATTTTGTGTTTGCTCCCAGTTTGCGGTCATCTGCAGATGTAGTCAGCCAGATGCCCTTGACGTTGACCTGTTTTTCTGTGAAGTAGATCCCTAAAAGGAGCAGACCCAGCAGGGAGTCCTGAGGGACTTTGTGGAGGTAGACTCCCCTATTCCAATTTCCTTGGTCATATCTGAGAGCCAGCTGACTCTCCAGCATGCAGCATAAAGGTTTATGCATAATTCCTTGAATTTGTTGACAGTGCCCAAGTGGGGTGATGTATCCTGTGCCTTGGCCAGGTCAGGGTAGGCAGTATGTATCATTTTGCCCTTGTCCAATGCCATGGTGACTTTCTCAAAAAAGTCTACCCGGATGCATATATATGATTGGCCCATGACAAAATTGAATTGAGCTGGATCTATTGTTTAGAAGTTTCCTGTGAAGGAAGGAGAAAACAGCAGCGTTCCGGCTAATGGCGAGTCTGTTCTACAAACTAACAAACGAGCTGAGAATAGAGGGCAAGTAGTAGAACTTCAACACAACAACAGTGAAGGCGGAGGTTCAACGTTGGCAGCTAATGGTTGCGACGTTTGGAAATATGTATCCAGAGAGAACGAAAATCCTTTTGCGGACGTTGAGAACATTACGGTTTCCTTCAGAGTAAGTAATGATAATATGGATTACATAAATTGTCGCAAAAGTATTTTCGATATGGAAAAAGCTGTTTTACAGTATGTAACTTTACTTTTGGAAGTGCAATATTTGGAAGAGTGTGTGAGGCGTCAGGTTGTTCCGCAGGGCTTGCGCACAGCAAAATTTCCAAATTGCGTTTCGCCTGGGGATAAATTATGTTTAGACTTAATTAAATTATACAATGACACAGGAGTAAAGATGATGACTATACTAATAGAACATTACAAGGCTGAGTTAAAAAATTGAAGGAGACAATCAAGACCTTAGATCAAAAAATTAAGGGACATATCTCCTTCAATAATTTTGCAGCCTTGTATAATGGTGTAGAAGCTAAAGCTGAAAGACATAGAGCGATGGTAGTGACAAGGAAACAGCACAAATTGAAAAGGGATCTTTTGGCTTACAATACAAACAGAGCATACATCATTAATGAAGAAGTGAATAATGAAAACCCCAATACTATAATTCAAAGTAATATTGAATTAAGTGATAAAAGAGCAACAACAAGGGGTGAACGAGTTTTACCATCGGAAGTGTCTAAATCTAAAGATGACAACGCTAATATCCAAGGTTTGGAGGCAAACAACAACGTTGAACAAGTAGCGACTTCCAATAGAGTGAATAACAACGATAACATCACTTATGCTGAAGTTGCTAGTACATCCAGCAATATTTCAGGGGCCCCTTTTCAAGTGAACAACAATTCACACAAAAAAACTACAAGGTGGTACAATGCCACACAGAAAAAGCACAAAATGAAGGGAAAGAACAAGAAAAGGTGGTAGAATCTGCTGAAATAGACTATTACGAAGTGGACATTTTAAATGTGTCTAAAACAAGCTTGTCTGATGAAGCAAAAAGTGTTCTCAAAAAAGGCTTTTCATTCATTCCATCTAACAAATTTAATATGGGGAAACTGCTAATAGATTTCAGACTATATTTAAGAAAATTGAATTTAAATTATATCATGCATGATATAGTCAGTATTAACAGTGGGGGAACATCAAATGTCACAAGGCCCAGCACTTACAATCCACCTTTGCTCAATACCTTACAGTTTTTTCAAAACTGTTGTGAGAAAGAATTCAGAAAAATAAAACACAACATTTATGACAATAATTTGTCAGATTTAGAGATAAAGGCTTTACGTTCCCTGAGTAATGATAGAAGTATTAGAGTAATGAAAGCCGACAAAGGTGGCAAAATAGTGATTATGGATAGTGACGAATACACTAAAAACATGGAAGAGTCTTTGGTAGACGAGAACACATACAGGAACATAGGTAAGGAAACAGTTAAGACAAAGTACAACATAATAAACAGTTCACTGTTTGATATGTTAAGTCAAGGAGAAATAGATTTCAAAACTTATGAATACATGTTAGTTGAAGAACCTAAATTGCCGAATCTATTTGGAATTCCAAAAATTCAAGAGAACACAGAAAAGATTCCATTTAGACCTATTATATCAGCCAAGATGTCAAAAACAGAAAACATATCCATCTGGTTAGACAAAACATTAAATCCAATAGTTCAGAAGTCCAAACATTATTTGAGGGATTCTTGGCATTTATTGGAAATTTTAAGGAATTTTCCGATTGAAAGTAACAACTTAAATTTCGTTACATTAGATGTGAGGAGCCTTTACACTTCTATAGACCAACAAGAAGGGATTGAACACATGAGAGAGTATTTGTGTAAAAATTCTACTCTCACAAGCACAAAAATAAATACCTGTTGTGCCCTGATGGAAATTGTACTAGAAAACAATTTCTTTACATTTAACAAAAAAATGTATCAGCAAACATCAGGAGTAGCGATGGGTGCTAGAGTAGCTCCCGCATTTGCGAATATGGTAATGGCAAACTGGGAGCAAAAACATCTAGAAACGCACCCAAACTATTCAAAAGTCAGGTTATATTATAGATTTATAGATGACCTGATTTTTTTATGGTCAGGAGATTATTTAGAATTTGCGGAATTAGTCGAGGATTTAAATAACACTACCTCTTTTTTGAAGTTTAAGTTTGGTGAATTTGGAAAATCCATTAATTTTTTGGACATCAACATGAAGATTGACGTGGAGAACAAAAAATTCTCAAGTCAAATTTACAGAAAACCTTACTTTGCAAACCAATATTTACATAATGACAGCTTGCACCCTGTTCATATGAAGAAGGGGGTCATCAAAGGACAGTATATAAGACTGAGTAGGTTGACATCAGATGATGAAATTTTTGTGAAAGAAGGAAAAATTTTGAACAGGTTATTTGAAAAAAGAGGTTATAAAAACAAGTGGATCAAGGAAATAGAAAAAGAAGTCCAGTTATTAAGGAAAAATGTGGCAAGACCAATTTTACACTCTACAGAAGTCATGGTGCAGGCTGGTAATTTGTTTGAATATGGAGGTGAACAGGAAAACAATGATAATTTTCGAATAGCTTTTCCAGTTCCCATAGTAGATGAATTATGGAAGATAAAAAACATAATTATACAAAATTGGAATATCATAGTGGGAAACAAAGACCTAGCTGACAAAGTAGGTTTAGGTCCAAAATTTACTTACAAAAAGGTTTGCAACATAAAAAGCATGTTGGAATTCCATGGAGAAATGACAAAACCTTCTAGGGCATGTACAATTAAAAAAGGAACATATAGTTGTACTAATTGTAAACAGTGTAGATTTATTTCAAATACATCGTTTATCACAATAGGTCTATCTAATGAAAACATTTTTTGGGCCAAGAATTATTTCAATTGTAATAGTGAACTATTAGTTTATGTAGCAACATGTGTGACATGTAGACAATATTATATAGGTAAAACCAAAAGAAGTCTAAAAAGACGTGTCTATGAACACAATTTGGCTATAAAAAAGAAAGACAAATTTAATGCTTTGTTTAGACATTCCATTATTTGTGAAGAATTCAAAAAGTTTGAATTCTTTGTTTTGGACAGTGTAGAAAACATTAGTTTAAATGGTGACTTAAATAACATCTTAGAATGCAAGGAAGCATATTGGCAGCTCCTTTTAGGAGCTGATAAGTTCCCTGGATTAAACGATACAATAAATTTAAAATGCTTTTTAAAATACAGATAAAAAGAATTTTATTGTGACACAACATACCATTTGTCAACAATTGTAAAATATAGAAATGAGTTTTACCAAAAGATGCTTTTTATACAAAGAATTTTTTATTGAAGGTTGAATTTTAATATAATGTGTTAGATAGAAGTGGTAAGATGTGGCCCTTTAAATTAACATGTGCAATTATGAGGTAATTTCCTGTCAAGATGTACAAAATGAAGTAACAGAGTAAATCAATGGTTTCTGAGGAAGGTCGCATAATAAATTGGTGACTGAAAGCGCTAAAACTGTTGTGGATTATTTCTCCAAGCTGTTTGGGACAACGGTACCTCTGCTTTTTGGTTTTTCTGGTTTTATAAGTGTTCGTGGTGTAGTTTTAAGTTTCCTGTATTGTTACTGCTCATTGCCATGATCCTTTCCAAGGTTTTGCACACAAGACTAGTCAAGCAAGATTCCAGCTCCTTGGCCATTCCCCCTCCGGTCCCCAAGAAGAAGAAAGTATCAGGAGGCTTTGGTTGCCACTCTGACTTCCTCTTTGCCTTGGCCTTTGGCAGGCAACTTCATTGTGGCCATATCCAAGTCCTTAGACTGTCCATTGATTTCTCTCAACAACTCTAGTATTGCTCCTTCCAAAGCTTCTAAGAGGTAATGTACACTCTCATCCTTCAAGGCTGCTTGTACATCCACTTCTAGCAGGTGAGAACCACTTTTTCTAATACATGAGCCAGGGACAGACATCCTATCCTTGTAGACCTGCATTGAGGAATCACAGTCTCAGGGAGATGACCAGATGTCAGAGCGCTCATTCTTGATAAAGATTCCTAGAAAGAGAATGCATAAGCTTAAACATCTTCTACTTTAAACCCCTTAGCTAGAGAAGGAAGAATAGCTTTTATTTGCTAAAAGCTTATTCAATGCCTTTCAGACATTGCAATCCAAATCTTCTAAAAGGAAAAGACCCCTTCAGATTCAGAATCTGATGTGCAAGAAGTAGGCTTGGATTGCGTCTCCCAGGTTTCCACACTGGAAGATTTGGAAATTGAGTCTGAGGAAAATACTTCTTACTTCTCCAGTTGAAGAGCGATCCTTTTTTGATGCCCTTGGCAGATTTGAAGGAGTTATTAAAGTGGAAACAAAAGGAAATATTGGAGATCCAGCAGAGATGTTATTTCAAGTAGATTCACCTCACTCGGCTATACTTCTAGTCTTTGCAACCTTAAAGGATGCTTTTAATGCAGCCAGGAGTTCTTCAGGCATACGGCCACCAACCCGTAGGAAGTCTGATTAAATTGTGTAATGTTCAACAATCTCTCACAAATTTCTGATGTTCGTGTTTTACTGTTGCAGTCATTACACTTGGGTTATCCTGCTGGCAGGCGACCCGCAGTTGGCCCGAGTTCCAAAGTCTTGGTCCAGCGTCGGTTGCTGTCACCTCTTTCCTGACGTCAGTGCACCAGGGGTATAAAAGTTGCAACCAACGCCATTTTCTTCAGTCTTTCTTGCCGCGTGGTGCCCGAAGCAGAAGCAGTTCGCAAGTGCCAGTTGGCCGACTCCTGAGATTTTCAAAATTGAGTTTCAGAACCGAAGTCTTCAATAAAGCTAAGTACCCCGTTGGGGAAACTTTTTCTTGCTCCAGACCGATGTCAGTAAAAGTTAATTGTATTTCTTGTGGGAAGCAAATACCTCATAAGGACTTTCACTCTTACTGTATTCCTTGCCTAGGCCCTGACCACGACGTCACTAGTTGTCGGTTTTGTGCTAGATTCAACAAACGCACTATTAAACATCGGTTTGATTTTGCTTTACATTATTTTGGCCGAAGGTTTAATTACATAATGCCGTTGGAACAACCGACCGGAATTTATAAAAAAAACGCAAAGACAAAGAAAAGGACAGGCATCCGAGGTTGAAAACCGACGACAAAGCCTCTACTAGGGCATTCGCCTGTTCGCCGGTTCTCAGTGAGGCACTTTCGCAGCCCCTGACACCCGCTACCTCAGAGCCACAGGCCGTAACCGACAGCCATGTGGATACACCGAGGCCTGTGGAAACTCAAGGTATTGGGCCTACGGAAACTGTACCCTCAGATGGGTTTGGAGCCGCTGAGCAGGCATCGGCTTCTGAGGGTGTTTTCATACCTTCACAGTTTACAATTAAGCACACTACAGCAGCAAAGGCAAAGTCAAAAACATCATTAATGACAAGGAAACAAGTACAGCATTCTCCAGAACAGTTATCCATGCCAAAGAAACAGATGCTTAAAATGGCCGAAGACCTAATTACTTTAATCAGGGGTTCCCATCCCCCTCCTGACAAAAGGCCTAGGCAAGACACTGTTTCCATTTCCTCTGATTCCTCTTCTGATCAGGGATATTCTCTCCCTCCATATGAGGACTCTGATGCAGAAGAGTCCATACCTTCAGCCTCTCCACCTGAGGATTATTCTTTTGGGAAAACCCTGCACACCATGAGGGAGCATTTCCATTGGGAGAGCCAGGATTATTCAGAATCCAAGAAAAGGCTCAGAGACTTCCTTTTATTGCCTCAGCACAGGCCCCTGGTTATCCCCCCTGTGCTTGATATTGTTGATGATGTTTTTTCTGAATCCAGTCTGTCTCCTGATTCTTTACCCCCTGCACCAGTCAAGCCAGACGGGTACTACAGAGTCCGTGACTCATAAATTTCTTTACAAAAACCTCACTGCAGACCCAGAAACAATTTCTCAGGGTCCTAAAGGGGTTAAGGCTTCCACTGCTAAAAATGCTGTCCCCTCGGATAGGGATTCCAGAGCTCTGGACAGATGGGGGGAAAAAGTTTACACTTATACTACTTTAGCTGTAAGAGCTTTAAACTGTCAGTTTCACATGCTTAAATACCAACAGTACCTCATGTCATTGTTAAAACAGAAAATGGTTTCAAATACAGAAGGTTCTGACAGTAACGAAATGCAGGATTTATTGCATGCAGTTAAACAAGTGGGAAAGCATACTCTGCAAAGTGGTTTTGATTCATTAGAGGCTTCTTGTAGAGCCGCAGTTTCAGGCTCTGTTATTCGAAGGCATGCTTGGTTGAAAGAACAAAGTTTATCTGAACATGTTAAAGTAAAATTATTGGATGCTCCATTACAGCATGATACTTTGGTGTTAAGGCAGAAGAGGTGTTAAAGAAAATGGAGGATAAAGCAAAGTCAATGCAGACAGTGAAAGATTTCTTACAGGTTCAACCACCTAGATTTAGCAGAAACTGTCCTTCAAAAAATTGGTCCTTTCCAGTGTCAGGCCACAAAGAGGCAGATAAAGATGCCCAAGAGGCAGATCTCAGCCCCAAGGCTCCTACAGACCTAAACAATGGGGTGTTTCAGCCCCCAAAGGAGGGGAAGACAAATCACAACCTTATAGAAAACGGTCCCAATGACTTTCCTCTGCAAATGCCAAGCACTTACCTTTTGACAGCACCCCTACGGGGGAAGCTAGCACTTTTCTCAAAAATTTGGCACATGATCACCCAGGACCAATGGGTGCTGAATATTGTTTCTCAGGGTTACAGGTTCCACTTCCACACACTTCCAAAACCAAAAGGTATGCCAGACCTGCCACAAAACCAATGGGCAGAGGCACAAAAACAGATTGCTGCTCTTATGGACATGGGAGCTATTCAAACAGTTCCACAGCAAGAACAGGGACAAGGATTTTACTCAAGAATTTTATTAGTACCCAGAAAGGACAAAGCCTGGAGACCAATACTGGACCTGTCAATCCTAAATACTTTCCTGGATGTTCCAAAATTCAAAATGTTAACACTACATCAACTTCTGCCCATGCTGGGCAAGAAGGCTTGGCTAGTTACTTTGGACCTCAAGGAGGCATACCTGCATGTCCCAATCAGACAATCTTGCAGAAGATACCTCAGATTCATATTGGGCTCAATGCATTACCAATTCTCTGCACAGCCCTTTGGCTTATCTACTGTGCCCAGGGTCTTCACAAAATGCTTGGCACCAGTAATTGCATTTTGCAGACAAAAAGGAATTCAGATATATCCCTACTTGGACGACTGCCTTATTCAAGCAGAGAGCAAGGACATTCTTCTAAAGCATCTGGCGTTTGTAAAAAGATTGCTAATTTGCCTAGGGTACACAGTAAACAAAAATAAATCAAAACTAGTGCCCTCTCAAGAGGTAATATTCCTGGGTGCAAGCTTAAATACAACTGCCCAGATGGCTTATCTCACACCAGACAAACAAAGGCAACTGACTCATTACTTTCAAATGATGGCAACAAAAACCCAGCTCCCTGCAAGAAAAATTCTGCAGGCCCTGGGCTTCATGGCATCCTGCATTTTACTAATTCCATATGCAAAACTGCATATGAGGAAACTACAATGGTATCTAAAAAGTATGTGGACTCAGCATGGTCACAGCCTGGAAACAATCATAACTTTAATTCCCTGCCTACAACAGGAGTTTCGATGGTGGGCCCAGGCCTGTCACCACAACAAGGGACAGCCTTTCACTTCACCCACATCCAAGCAGACTAACAATGGATGCATCGGATTATGCCTGGGGGGGGGCACATATGGTAGGAAAATGCATTCAGGGAATGTGGCCCAAGGAACAAATGCATCTTCACATCAATCAAAAAGAGATGCTAGCTGTACAGAATGCCCTGACTGCTTTCAAGGACCTACTACATCCAGGACAACTATTAATAAAGACGGACAATACCACAGTTGTGGTACATAAACAAGCAAGGAGGCACACATCCCTACCCCGTATGCAGGCAAGCTATGACTTTGTGGAACACAGCACTGACCTATCAAGTACATCTTTAGGTACAATTCCTGCCAAGAACAAATAATACACTGGCAGACGAACTAAGCAGAAATCTCATGGATCCTCACGAATGGAAACTAAATCCACAGGTGTTCAGCATGATAACGAGGAAATGGGGATGCCCAGACATAGATCTTTTTGCCTCCCTTCACAATTACCAAATACAGAAATTCTGCACAAGAACTCATCACTTTCAAGCATGGAAAGGTGGATGCTCTATCTTTCAGCTGGAAAGGCCTGACAGTCTATGCCTTCCCTCCGATGCCTCTCCTTACCAAGGTACTCCTAAAAGTCAGACAAGAAAGGCTAAAAATGATCCTGATTGCCCCAGACTGGCCACGCCAGCACTGGTACCCAATCCTAAAGAGCTTGTCTCAAGGCTCAGCTTGGCTTCTACCTCAAATTCCTCATCTTCTGATGCAACAAAACAATCAGATTCTGCACAGTCAAATTAGAACCTTATATATGGCAGCATGGCAGATAATGTAGCCACTCAGACTGCACCTCTCTCTAAAGCTGTTATGGATGTCATTTTAGAAGCCCGGAGGCCCAGCACTAGGAAATCTTATGCAGAAAAATGGAAGAGATTCTGTGCTTGGAACCAGGCACAAGGGCTCGAACCACTTGTCCCTAATATACCTCAGATTTTACAATACCTTACTGAGATGCTGGACAAAGGCCTATCTTTCTCATCAATTAAAATCCATGCCTCTGCCATTTCAGCTCATTACAATACGGAACCTCCTATTTTTTCACATTCTCTACTACGATAGTACCTCAGAGGGGCAAAAAATATAAGACCCCAAAGGAGAGCACCAGTACCAACTTGGGATCTCAATTTTGTTTTAGAAAAACTCACACTGCCTCCTTTTGAACCAGCCAGCACAGCTGATCTAAAATTCTCATAATGGAAAACGGCTCTTTTCCTAGCAATAACTTCAGCAAGAAGAGTCTGAGTTACAGGCATTAATGGCTGTGGAACCTTTCATCATTTTTCATCAGGACAGGGTCTCTCTTAGGACAAACCCAACATTCATACCAAAAGTGGTCTCCAATGTGGCCTTGAACCAAACCATTCATTTACCTACTTTCTACCCAAATCTCCAGAATAAAGGGGAGAGACTTCTGCACGCTTTGGATATACACAGACAGCTACGATTCTACTTGGACAAAACAAAAGCTCTCAGAAAAACTGAGCAACTGTTTGTAGCCTATGCTGCAGGATCATAAGGAAAGCCTATTACAAAGCAGACAATTTCAAAATGGATAGGCCACTGCATCCGCTCTGTTATGCACAACATTGCAAATCAGTGCCTAAGGGCATTAGGCCTCATTCTACCAGAGCAGCAGCCACTTAAGCAGCTTTTCTCAGAGGAGTACCAACCAAAGACATTTTAGAAGCTGCAACCTGGAGCTCAGTGCACACTTTCACCAAGCACTACCACTTACCTCTCTACTCTAAATCCAGAGCAGGCTTTGCCACTGCAGTTCTGCAGGGCCTGGTAGCCTCTCCAAATCCAATTTAGACCCAGCCGCCCAACCTCAGCTTTGGGATTCTACCCAAGTGTAATGACTGCAACAGTGAAACACGATGAACATAGTACAGTTGTGTACCTACCATAAATGTAGATGTTCTAGTGTATTCACTGTTGCAGTCCAGGTTACCCACCCACCATCCCCCTTTTTCATTGCTGGGACTTTTCTGTACTTCTCAACTCTATACAACCTTTGTGGTGTATTTGCTTGTAGATGAAGGAAATGTTTCTAGTAATATATGCATGTTTTTTGGCATAATTTTATCTTTCCAGCCTTCCTATCTGGGGGCACCTGACATCTGGGGCAAGAAAAACTGAAGAAAATGGCGTCTGTTGCAACTTTTATACCCCTGGTGCACTGACGTCAGGGAAGAGGCGACCGCAACCGACGCCGGACCAAGACTTTGGAACTCGGGCCGACTGCGGGTCGCCTGCCAGCAGGATAGCCCAAGTGTAATGACTGCCACAGTGAATACACTCGAACATCTACATTTATGGTAGGTACACAACTGCACTTTTAGGAACCCTAGGGCAGATCCTGCTATTATACCCTTTTAAAATCGGCTTCTTCCTAGAACTTCACTAATTTAAGCCCCATACTGTCAAAGATAGGAGAATTTTGATAGGTTTGGAAAGAAGATTTATACTACCTCCATTTAGTCTTTTCAACAGTAAATTGTCAAACATAAGTGTCAGATGTTCTTCTTGTTTCACTGTTGCAGTCATCACATTTGGGTTATCTGCTTGCAGTAGCCCTCACTCGGCCTGATTATCAAAGTCTTGGGTCCTGTGTCGGTTGCTGTCTCATCTTCCATGACATCAGGTAGTCGCGAATATAATGCATGCAGCCGATGCCATTACATCAGTCTTTTTTGCCGTGCAGTGCCCGAAGCAGAAGCAGTTCGCAAGTGCCGGTCGGGCCGACTCCTGAAATTTTTGTTTTCGAGTATCAACCAAAGTCTTCGAAAGCTAAGTACCCTGTTGGGGAAACTTTTTCTTGCTCTAAACCGATGTCAGTAAAAGTCAATTATATTTCTTGTGGAAAGCAAATACCTCAAAGATTTTCACGACATACCTTGCTGTCGGTTTTGTGCCTTATTTAAACAACAAACTATTTGTCGTCTGTATGTTTACGCTTCTAAATATTTTGGTACTATCTTCAGTTATCCAGATATGTCTTCGGTAAGCCACCCGACTACCGACATTCCAAAAAAACGCAAAGGTAAAGACAGAGACAGGCCACCTAGGTCCAAAGCTGCCGACAACTCTTCTCCTAGGCTAGTCGCCAGTTCGCCGGTACTCAATGAGGCGCTTTCGCAGCCCCTGATACCCCGCTACTTCAGATTCGCAGGCCTCTACTGAGACCCATTCGGAGTCAGGTATGCTACGAGATGCTTCAACTGTGGAACCTGCAGATGTCTCTACCTTGGATGGGTCCGGAGCCGTTGTGCCGGCACCCGGCTTCTGAGGGTGTATTCAGGCCTACTGACTTGCATATTAAACCAATGCCATCTTGTTCTTTAAGGCCTAAAACTCGAACCATGCCTAGAAAACCCGACACCGAGACCGCATGGTCAAGCCTGTATGCCTAAAAAACAAATAAGAATGGCTGAAGACCTTAATACTTTAATCAGGGGAAGCCAACCTTCCCTCTCTGAGACCTAGGACTGAATTTGCTTATGGTACTTCTGATCAGGATTCTGAAATTTCTGTTTCCTCTGACCAGGATTTACCCTTCTCTACCTATGAGGATTCTGATGCAGAGAACTCTATTCCCCCTGCTTCCCCTCCAGAAGATTTATCTTTTGGTGAAACCTTGCATACTCTTGGAGTATTTTCGCTGGGAAAGCCAGGATTACTCTGATTCTAAAAAGAGGCTTGGGGATTTCTTTACTCCTGTCCCGACACAGGCCTTTAGCTGTCCCCCCTGTACTGGACATTGTTGATGCCTTTTTGGAATCTAGCTTGGCCCCTGACTCTTTACCTCCTGCTCCCAGAAAACATGATAGCTGTTACAGAGTTCCTTACTCTTACAAGTTTCTTTTTAAAAAAAAACTACTAAGGATCTTGAGACCATTTCACAGGGAGCCAAGGGCATTAAGGCTACTACTGCCAAAAACCCTACTGCCTCTGATAGAGATTCCATGGCTCTGGATAGATGGGGGTAAGAAAGTATACACTTCTGCAACCTTGGCCATTAGGGCCTTAAACTGCCACTTTCATATGTTAAAGTATAAGCAGCATATTATTGGATTGCTTAAACAGAAAAATGATGTTGATTCCTAACTGTGCTGAAAATAAGGATTTACAGGATTTAATGCATTCTGCTGAACAAGTTGGAAAACATACTTTGCAATGTGGTTTTGATTCACTAGAATCATCTTGCAGGGCTGCTGTCACTGGGTCTGTACTTAAAAGGCATGCTTGGTTTAAGGAGCAATCTTTGCCAGATCATGTTAAAGCTAAATTGCTGGATGCTCCCTTAAATCAGGACTGCCTGTTTGGCAACAAAGCAGAAGAAGTTCTTAAAAAGATGGAGGAAAAAGCTAAATCTATGCAAACTGTTAAAGATTTCCTACAGGTACAGCCTCCAAGATTTAGTAGGCATTGGCCCTCTAAGAATTGGTCCTTTCCTGTCTCTTCCAGGCCTTCTCAGCCCAAACCCAGAACCAACAGAACACCCAGGCTTCATTCCCAAGGTACGCACAGGACGAAGCAGTGGGGGGCTCCCACTTCCAAATCAGGGAGTAGCAAGACTCCCCCTTATGGTAAACTGTCTCAATGAATTAACTTTAAAACCTCCAAGCCTTTCTCAACTGACTGCTCCTTTAGGGGGAAAGATAGCTCTGCTGACAAAAATCTGGGAACCAATTACCCAGGACAAATGGGTTTTAAATATAGTTTCCCAAGGATACAGATTTCATTTTCACAAGTTACCAACCCCAAACGGTTGGCCAGATCTTGCCCCCAAATCAGTGGACAGAGGCTCAAAAGCAAGTACTCTCTCTCTTAAGCATAAGGGCTATTCAACCTGTACCAGAAGAGGAGAAGGGACAAGGTTTCTACTCGAGACTTGTCCTGGTACCCAGAAAAAATAACTCATGGCGTCCTATCTTGGACCATTCTATCCTAAACACCTTTTTGATGATCCCAAAATTCAAGATGCTAACTCTTCGCCAGTTGCTTCTTATGCTAGGCAAGAATGCCTGGTTGGCAACACTGGATTTAAAGGAAGCCTACCTGCACATCCGAATCAGGGAATCTTCCAGAAGATACCTATGCTTAAAAGCAAACTACATGCACTATCAATTATCTGCACTGCCCTTTGTGAATACCCTGGGCGCAGTAGATAAACCAAAGTGCCTAGCTCCAATCATTGCATTTTGCAGGCAAAGAAATATTCAAATATACCCATACCTGGACGATTGTCTAATTCAGGCAGAAAGCCAGGACGTACTTTTGAATCATCTGGCATTTGTACAAAAGGTGCTAACTTGTCTGGGGTACACCATAAACGAAAAAAATCACATCTTGTACCCTGTCAGCAACTTGTATTCCTGGGAGCAAGCTTGAACACAACTTCCCAGATGACTTTCTTCACGCTAGAGAAACAAATTCATTTGACAGCTTACTTCAAATTAATGACAACAAAAGCCCTGCTATCTGCAAGAAAATACTGCAAGCCTTTGGGTTCATGGCCTCCTGCATTCTCCTAATTCCATATGCAAGACTGCATATGAGGAAACTACAATTCTAAAAAGTCTATGGTGTCAACATTCTCAGGATCTAGAAGCAATGATTCCTATCATACCTTGCCTACAGTTAGACTTCCTTTGGTGGGCATAGGCCTGCCACCAAAACAAGGGACTACCATTCACTCTACCCCCTGCCACCCAAACCCTAACAGATGCATCAGGCTATGCATGTGGGGCTCACCTGGCAGGGAAGTGCATTCAGGGCAAATGGAACCCAAGTCAAATGCACCTGCATATCGGTCAAAAAGAAATGTTAGCTATACAGAATGCTTTGACAGCCTTCAAGGACCACATTCTTCCAGGACAATTAATGGTAAGGACAGACATCACCACTGTTATGTGATGCATAAACAGGCAGTGGGGGGGGCCCATTCATACCCCCTCTCCAGACTAGCCATGACTCTGTGGAACACGGCCTTGAGCTACCAAGTGCATCTACAGGCTCATTTCCTGCCAGGAAAGCTAAATACACTGGTAGACGAACTAAGCAGAAATCTCATCGACCCAGACGAGTGGAACCTGGAACCAAAGATTTTCAACATGTTGATAGTCAAATCAGGGAGCCCAGATATAGACCTGTTTGCCTCCCCCCAGAGCTGCCACTTGGACAAATTCTGCACGACGACTCCCCACAAACAAGCTTGTAAAAGTGGATGTCCTGTCCTTCAACTGGAAAAATCTATCAGTTTATACCTTTCCTCCCCTGCCTCTCCTCTCCAAAGTACTACTAAAGCTCAAACGGGACAAACTAATGACAATACTGATTGCACCAGACTGGCCACGCCAACACTGGGTACCCACTCTTGCGCCGTGTCACTGCTGGCACCTGCCTCAGACCCCTACCCTGCTGTCCCAGCAGGAGGGCCAGATTCTGCATCCTCAGCTTCAAATCCTGAACCTGGCAGCCTGGCTAATTACTTTACCTCTCCGTTACCATCCCTCAGCAAACAAGTGTTGGATGTCATTTTGGAGGCAAGGAGGCCTAGTACTAGAAAATCTTATGCTAAAAAATGGAAAATATTCTGTTCCTGGAACCAAACTTTAGGGATGGGCACAGCTGCACCCAATTTACCTCAGATTCTTCAATACTTAACTGAGATGCTTCACAAGGGCCTTTCTTTTTCCTCCTCCAAAATTCATGCCTCAGCCATTTCAGCTCATTACAACACAGAACCCACCCCTCGTCTCTCATCCATGGCTCAAGCAGTTCCTCAGAGAGGCCAAAAACTTAAGACCACCCAGGAGAGTCCCAACTCCAGCCTGGGACCTTAACTTTGTATTGGAAATACTCACTCAACCTCCTTTTGAGCCAGCTGCAAGTGCAGAGTTAAAATTCCTTTCTTGGAAAACAGCTTTCCTTTTAGCAATCACTTCAGCAAGAAGGGTATCTGAATTACAGGCCCTTATGGCAGTGGAGCCTTTCATCATCTTTCATGCGGACAGGGTGTCCCTCAGGACCAATCCCTCCTTCATGCCCAAGGTAGTATCCAGTGTGGCTCTTAATCAGTCCATTCATTTGCCAACCTTCTTTTCTAATCCATAGAACAAATGGGAACGGATACTGCACTCCTTAGATGTGCACAGATAACTTAGATTTTACTTGGACAGGACTAAACCTCAAAGGAAATCTGAACAACTGCTGGTGGCATTTGCTGCAGGGACAGAGGGGGGAAGGCCTTTTCAAAGCAAACCATTTCTAAATGGATAGACCATTGCATTCATTTCTGCTATAAGCACCATGGAAAACCTATCCCACGGGGGATAAGACAGCACTCAACCAGGGCTGCATCTACTTCTACAGCCTTTCTCAGAGGTGTCTATTCCAGGGACATCCTAGAAGCTGCTACCTGGAGTTCTGTACATACTTTCACCAAGCATTACCATCTGCCTTTTTCTATAAATCCAGAGCTGGCTTTGCCACTGCAGTCCTGCAGGGCCTTCTAGCTGGTCCTAATGCTATCTAAGTTCCTCTTCCCATCCTTAGCTTTGGGAATCTACCCAAATGTGATGACTGCAAGAGTGAAATACGAAGAACATAGTGCAGTTGTGTACACTTACCATAAATGTAGATGTTCGAGTGTATTCACTGTTGCATTCCTGGTTACCCTCCCTCCAGCCCCCTGACTTCTTTTGGCTATACCTCTATTCTCCTTCACTATGCTTAAAAGCTTTTTGGTGTATTTGCTTTTTTGTTGGAGGTATAACCTTGCATATATATATTTAATTGCTTCCCATTAGGGGGGCACCTGATATCTGGGGCAAGAAAAACTTATGTAATGGCATCGGCTGCATGCTTTATACCCCTGACTACCTGACATCATGGAAGATGAGACCGCAAACACAGGACCCAAGACTTTGATAATCAGGCCGACTGGGGGCTACTGCAAGCAGATAACCCAAATGTGGTGACTGCAACAGTGAATACACTCTAACATCTACATTTATGTTAAGTGTACACAACTGCACTTTGTCTGGCTCCTTTTGACAGTATGAAGAAGCCAATTACTGATTTTCCTTCCTCAAGAACTTGGGCATCTTTAAATTCCTTAATTTCTTCATTGTCTAAAGTTACCAAACCTGCTTTTAAATATTTGTATGACACTGCTAATGCTGTTCCTAAGGCTGCTGCCACTGGTTCAGTTATTAGATTTACTTGGATACATGTAAAAATTGTACAAGAGAATGTTAAAGTTGGACTTTAAAATGCATCTCTAGATAAAGAAGTAATACTTGGGCATTCCTCCACTGAAGTTCTTAAGTTTCAGAGGAATGTTAACTCAAGGTATTTCAGTCCCCTGTTCTCAAATATAATAAAAAGCTCCCTTTTGGCCCAGGACACCTTTTATATGAAACAAATTAAACAATCTGAGCAAAAGGCAGTCAAATAAACCTTTAAAAGGCAATGGCAAGGAGGTTTCAGAAAGAAAGGAGGGCCTTCCCAAGCCCAGGGACAGTCAAAAACAGCATATCAAGTATACCGCACATCAGGCTCCCCCATTATACCTTGGGAACCCTGTAAATCTTAAAGCTGATATCTCCACTTTCCTGTCTTGTACCAGATCACATCAGACATTTTGATACAAATCATACTGAAAGGCTACAACTTGTAATGTGACTCTCAACCCCCCTCCCCGGATTCCTTCCCATCCAGTGAATCTATCATTTGTATTCCCTCCTATTTTGGATCAAATGCTGTCTCAGTGGCTTTAGCTTGAGTAACCTTAAATGTTATGTAGTCTTATCTCGCCGTAATTCTTGCTGGATGGGTTCGGAGCCGATATTTCGGCTCCGACTCTGCCAATACTAAAGCTTGAGAGGCTAGCCCCTATCCCATGGTGCCTCACGACATTTCCCCAGATCTCGTTTGCCGCAAAAGCTTTGAGGTTGTCTTACTGGCTCATTGGCTAAGTAAAACAATTTTTTTTACAATATTTAGTCTTTTCCTACTTTGTCTTTCAGATTTATATATAGATAGTCTCTTATCTTTTGTGTGACTTTTTTTGAAAGTTACTCAACCCCTATTCCCCCCTTAGGACTGTACGGCCTGTTTGTTAGAGGGCCTTAGTGCCCATTTAAGTTAGAGGGCTTTTCCTCCCTGTGTGTGTGTGTGACTTTTTAAAAAAAAAAAAAAAAAAAAAAAGTTCTTCCTTCTCACCTTTATTTGTATTCAGTACCGTTACTGTTATCTTTTTGTCTTTAGTTGTAAGAATGTCAAAAGATAAGGATCATCGCCCTTCGGGGTTCAAAAAGTGCAATAGGTAGAGGACATTGAGAGGGTGGTGATGTTGCTTTCGGATCCAGCTCTGGCAAAAAAATTGGCCCCTCCAAACCCAAAGGTCTCGGAGCTGAACCCCCCCCCCCTTACTGACCACTCTTCCTCCTCTGCTTCGCTCTCGGAGCCTATTACATCAGGTTCCTCTGTCGTGGACCCTTCCGCTCTGGGGGATTCACCCTGCTTCCTCAGAGTCGATTACTCTATCCTCGATGGCTCACTCTGGAGCTGAGGGTTCTGGGAGCAGACGTTCTCGTGTCTACTCCGTGGGGGGACAGTCACCCTGGGTTCTCGTCGGAACTGACCCTCCCTCTCGGAGCTTCGGCTTGACTCAGCTCTGCTCCCACTTCTGCTTCAGAGCCATTCCCTCTTGCTAGGAGTCGACCATCCACCCTCTGAGCGGATGTCTTCTTCGGAGCGGGGGGGGGAGGCTTTTGAAGCCATAGAGAAGGCTTTTTTCCTCTGCCAAAGCCATTCCTCTGGAACCTGGGTCCCACCAGCAGCAGGCAGCAACCTCTTCCCCCCCTGCCACCCCCACAGTGTAGGAAACCAGAGGCCCAAGTAGCTCCCATGGGAGGTGCCCCCTCTTCCGATACCTCCCCAGTTTATCCCACTGGAGAGCTCCCTCGAAAGAGGCTGTGTAAGAGGATGCATGTAGACTCACCTTAGTCTGTCACGTCAGACACTGATTTAGAGGAATCAGAAGGGTCTCCTAGATCCCCCTCTGAGGATGTCTATTTCTCCAACATCCTAGAAATCCTTAGAGGGGAGATTGGAAGACCTCTAAACCCTACTGAGGATGAATTAGTGTATCCTGAGGCCTTTGGCTCCCGACCTTCCACCTCCTGGGTGACACCACCTTATGACCAGCTTTTGGGGGTCATATCACGGAAAGCATGGACTTCTCCAGATTCAGTGGAAGCCGTCCCGAGGAGGCCAAACAAATTTATGACAGCACCTGAGGACAAGTTTTTCCTTAGTAAGGGAGTTCCAGTTGATGCTATGGTGGTAGCAGCGGCCACCAAGAAGGAATTATGTGAGACGTCTTGTAATATCCATCCTCCTAACAAGGAGTCCAGGACGATGGATTGGTATGGGAAGCATGCTTTTTCTTCAGCGGCATTTGCATTAAGATTGCTGAATTATCTGACTTATTTTATTTGTCTTCAGAGGGATCTCCTGAAAGAGTTAGGAGATACCCTCCAGGGTTCAGTAGCTCCGGGTTCCATGGATAAGGTTTCTACGCAGCTCTCCACCCTTACTTCCATAGCTAACTCCTCCAGGAGACTGATCTCATATGCAGCAGATGGAGTGAGTAGGGCAGCCGCAGCCGGAATATCCCTCGAGACATTTGTGGATGCGTCTTTGTAATTTACAGAGTCCTTCAAGTCTTCCTTCACTAATGTTCCCTTTGATGGTTCATCCACTTTGGACCCCAAGTGAAAGAGACTGACGAGGTGCGAGCAGGAAGGGAAAACCTTATCTGCTGTCAGTCCTTTTCTCTCTCCCCTCCAGACCCTATCCTAAGGGTAATACAGGAGGGAAAATGTGGTTCCACAGATCCCAAAAAGGTTTCCCTCAAGCACAAGGTCAACCCTCTCCCAGAGGCAGAGGGGGAAGATATAATGGAAGATGCCACCCTCGTGGCAGAGGAGGTCTGCAACATCAGGGAGACCGAGAAGCTTTCTCTGATCGTCCCTTCCATCGATCCTGAAGGGTTGTCCGACCGTCCGTCTCTGGAGGCAGTTGGGGGTCGTATGTCGATGTACCCAAGCGTCTGGCTATCACGCAAGATCGTTGGGTGCACACAGTAATATCCAGAGGTTATCTGATTCCCTTCATTTCCGAACCCCCAACAAACTGGTCTCTACCAGACGTACCACCCATCCAACTAGACCGTGCAACATCAGAGGTCATCTCGTTGCTGCAAAAAATAGTCATCTAAGAAGTCCCCGCAGAGCAAGTAGGTTCCGGAACTTACTCTCAATTCTTTTTAGTTCCAAAAAAGACATGGGACTGGAGATCAATTCTAGATCTCAGCAGGCTCAACAAGCACGTAAGAAAATCGAAGTTCCGAATGGTCACTCTGCAGTCGATATTTCCTTTTATCGGGAAAGATAACTGGATGTGCTCAATCGATCTCCAGGATGCGTACTACCACATCAAAGTGGACAGGCGCTTTAGGAGACATTTACTCTTCCAGCTGGGAGACAGTCATTTTCAGTTCAGAACACTGCCCTTTGGCCTCACTGCAGCCCCCAGAGTGTTTACCAAATGTATGGCAGTGGTAACGGCTCATCTGAGACATCGAGGATTCCAGGTGTTTCCGTACCTAGACGACTTGCTCCTCACTGTTACCACCAAGCATCAACTAATAAGGACCAGGGATGAGACTCTATTCTTGTGTGCCAGTCTAGGCATTACCGTCAACTTGCAAAAGTCAGTCTTATTTCCCTCGCAGCACATTGTATATTTAGGCTCAGAAATAGACACAACCACTATGTCAGTAAGGCTTACACAGGAAAGACTGGAATCTCTACGCAGTCATATCAGATCCTTACTAAACAGTGTGTCCAGGTCAGAGTAGTCCTTCAAGTCCTAGGGACTATGGCTTCCGCCATCCTCTTAGTTGTTCTTGCTCGCCTACACATGAGGATTCTCCAATGGCTGCTATTTTCACAGTGGTCGATGCACGACCTTCCATTGTCTCACCAGATATTAATAAACGCATGCAAAAAGAATTTGACATGGTGGTTGCACACAAAACAACGTGTCTAAGGTTGTCCACTTGTTCCTCCCTAAGAGAAAGCAGTTTTGACCACGGATGCTTCCCAGATGGGTGGGGGGTGCATTATCTGGGAATGACAGTCCAAGGTACTTGGCAGAACTACGAGAACCACTTGCACATCAATGTTCTGGAGATGAGAGCTGTGCTGTGTGCATTGCAAGCACTTCACAGCTCCCTTCCGACCGAGACGATTGTGATTCAGTCAGCATGTCTGTTGTGTGGTTCATAAACAAGCAAGGGGGAACCAAGTCATACCCGCTTTGCCGAGAGGCCTTAAGAGTTTTGAAGTGGGCGATGGATACTCGACGCTTCTTGATAGCAATGCATATCCCAGGGAAATCCAACGTAATAGCAGACAAACTCAGCTGAGCAATTCTGATGCCTCACGAGTGGACCCTGAATACAGTGGTTGCGAAAGAGATCTTTCACAGATGGGGCCAGCCTTGCTGCGATCTTTTTGCCACTCACCTGAACACCAAATGCATCAGCTACTTTGCCTTCATTCCCCATCTGGGGATGTCACCCAGGGATGCTCTAGTTCATGACTGGCTCCTGGGACTTCTTTGCCTTTCCTCCTTTTCCACTCATCCCCAAAGTAATACAGAAACCAAGGACAGTTGAGGAGTTCCATGATCCTCATTGCTCCTTACTGGCCTCAACAAGTGTGGTTTCCCTTCCTGTAGCCCTACCTCTTGGAGGAATGATGGATTCTGGATCCATCTCCTGATTCATCAATCTGGACAAGTTCCATCCTTCCATCCACACTCCAATTGACAGCATGGCTGCTCCAGTTCCACGAATAGCCAGGTGTATTCCTTTATCTCCTGTGGTCAAACACATCCTAATTTCATCCCATAAGCCTTCCACTCAGAAACTATAGTCTAGCAAATGGAAAAGGTTTTCCCTTTGGGCTACGAATCGGGGCTCAGACCCGTTTAGGGCTCCTTTAGAATCCATTTTATCCTTCCTAACAATTTTTCATGAAGGAGTGGCAGCCGCTATAGTTAGAGTTCAATTAGCTGCCATTTCCAGTTTCCATTTTGGTTTCATGGGAAATCCAGTTATGCAGTACTCCATGTGTAAAACTTTCTTAAAAGGAGTTCTTCTCAGGCCCCAAATAAAACCACCATTAGAACCCTGGGACTTAAACTTAGTCCTCTCATCTTTGATGTCTGCACCCTTTGAGCCATCCTCGTTGTCCGACTTAAAATTGTTATCATAGAAACCTTTATTCTTGGTAGCCATAACATCTGCTAGGAGAGTTTCAGAACTACAAGCTGTAACTATTCAACCTCCTTACATTATCTTTCACAAGGATAGTCTCTCTCAGGACAAACCCTTCCTTTCTTCCTAAAGTATGCTCAGAGCACAATCTGAATACCACCATTGAGCTACCTGTGTTTATTTCCAAACCTCTCTAATAAATGAGAGTATAGACTGCACCAGGTAGATGTCCACAGAATGCTCAGGTTTTATATACACAGGACTAAAGAATTCAGGAAATCTGATCAACTTTTTGTTACCTTTTCTGACAGAAGGAAAGGTTTGCCTGTTTCTAAAATTACTCTTTCGAAATGGGTTTTGGATTGCATATCTTTGCTTATCAACAGGCTGTGGTAGACCATTACCTGTCAGCGTTAAAGGTCACTCTGCAAGGGGTGTAGCTACTTCATGTGCATTTAGATCTAGGCTCCCAATTGATGCTATTTGTGCAGCAGCTACTTGGGCAAGACCACATACGTTTGTCACTCATTACAAATTGGATTTGGCCTCCTGGGACAGATCATCCTTTGTGTCCACAGTGCTGACGAGTCTCTTCGCTTGAGCCACCCGGGATAGAGGTGCTAGGGAAACTGTCCCATCCAGCAAGAATTACAGTGAGATAGGACTACATAACATAAAGAAGTTATGTACTTACCATAACGTTCCATGTTTGTAGTCCATCTCGCCTATATTCTTGCTTCCCTCCCTCCAATCCCCTTCCTCTTTCTGGGCGATCTGGTTGACCTTTTTGGTGCTGCCTGATGTAGTTCTTTTTGTTGTCCACCTGGAATGGATTATATTTTTAATCCTTGCTGTATTTATACAGCTCCTTTTTTTATTCTTACCTGATAGGTATTTATTACTTTCTTGCAAGCTAGATCTGGGGAATTGCCATGAAGGCACCACGGGATAGGGGGCTAGCCTCAAGCCAGTAAAAGCCCTCTAGCTTTAATATCTGTCTAGTCGGAGCCGAATATCTGCTCCGAACCCATCCAGCAAGAATATAGGTGAGATGGACTACAAACATGGAACATTATGGTAAGTACATAACTTCTTTTTTTTTTTGGTTAATAATGCCTGTAGGTTGTTTGTTTATCTTTTGACTTTTCCCGGTTAGGGGTCGCCACAGTGGAAATCCGGTCAGCTAATGATTGGCAGTTGGTTTTTATGGTGTCGAATTACCAGCCCGACGCCCAACCTTCAACGAAGGTACACCCATTCAACATATGCCTTTTGAACGCCCACTCGACTGCGGGGAGGACATGCAGACTCCACACAGAAGGCACTCTCAACCCAAGCTGAGAATTGAACGGGAGAACCTCTTGCTGTGAGGCAACAATGCTACCGCTGCACCACCGCGGAATAATAATGCCTGTAGGTGAAGCCATCAATTTGTGGCACTTGTTCCCTTCTGAGGGGTTAAACTTCACGTTTTGAATAGATATGTAGTTGTGTGCAATTTCTCTGAGTTGAGGGGATTACGGATGTTTTATGTTTTTAATGAAAACCCTCAAACAAACTAAGGCCTTGAAAATGTGACAGGTTCAAATGGAGATGAGGAGAAACAACTATACAAAAGATCAGCCTGCCAAAACAGTATATGCATGTAACACAAAAGCTGGAAATTCACATTCTTCAGTCATGTACAGTAGGTGGGAACAATGGCTTTTATCGTGATGGCTGTGCTGTCCATGTTCTCCTGGAATGTGAATGGCTTTACAGGTGTAGATGAGTATTGAATTATATTAAGAAATGCAGAATGAAAATAGTGCTGCAGGAGTCACATTTGGAAAGAAATGAGCATGTGAATTGGACAGATTTCAGAATGATATTCAGCAGAGGAAAAGGGAGCTAATTATGCAAATTGCTAGAAGGGAAAGACAAAAATGGTAGATTTGTGGTAGTAAGGAGCTAATGACAAATGAGGAGGATTACAATGGCATGTATTTATATTTCACTGAAAACTGCTATTATGAAGCCTAAGAAAATCTGGGGAGAAATTAGGTTTAAGCAGGGAATAATATAGGTGGGGAATGGAATTTGGTTTGTGATGGTGAGGATGTATCAGTGGGACTTAGAGGGGGGAATTTCACAAAAGGGTATATTTCTAAAGAAATGTATGAAAATATTTGGCATAAAAAAATGTGAATTCAGTGGTAGGAACTCTGACAGAATTGACATATTTCCCAAGGTACAATAACTGGGCTAGACTAGATAGAAATTTTTATACAGGAACATGTGTATTTAATTGAAAGCTTCAACACACATCCCCATAACTGTTTCCGGTTGTGCACCAATAAAAACTAAAGTAAAAATAAGAAACTGGCATTTACCCACCTACCGTTTAAAAAGAGAACTATAGGGAATGGGTAGTGGAAATTATTCCAGAGTTATTAGGGAAAATAGAAAGATCTTCAGAAGTTATAGTTAGTAACTGGGATAAAATGAAAATGGAGTTTAAACACAAGGATGAAATAAAATACAAAAATATGGTTAAGAAGTAATAGAAATTACTTAGCTGGGCTCATAAAGGTTAAAGTATTGCAGAATAAGGGGAGTCTCTTAGAACAAGAGGAGGAGGAGCAAATGCAGAGTGCTGAAGAGAAAATAAGGGAGCATCTGGATAATATGCATGAGTTTAGAAATATCACAGTCGAGCAACTATTTTTTGATAACTCCAAAGCACAAAAACTTATAGCACAACAGTTTGGGCAGTGGAACATTGAAAGGGTTGTCGCCAAACTTGGCAAACCTATAACAAGAAAAATAAGAGCTCATGTAGAGGTTTTAGAAATACTCTGGAAATTTTATGAACATTTGTATAAAGTAGGGAAGTGAGGAAATCAAGAAAGAGTGCAAATTATTTATGTAAGAATTATGCCAAGGTTAGAGGTAGATGAGGCTTAAGAACCAACAGTTAAGATAGGAGGAGATGAGATAAAAACAGTGATGTCTAATCAATCTTCAGGAAAGTCTCCAGGAACAGGTGGTTTTCCTGTGGAAGTCTGAAAATTAGATGAGAAGAAAGATAAAGATCTGGAAGATTTTAACAGTATTTTAAAAGGAGGGGAAGCACCAATATTTTGGAAGAAAGCTGTGGTGGCTGTTACCTAAAGATGGCAAAGACCCTTCAGACCTAGCTTCATATAACCCATTTCAGTTTTAAACCATGACTATAAAGTGTTTGTACTAGCTAAAAGATTGGCAAAGGTGTTGCCAAAATTGATTGATATGTGTCTGTATGGTTTTATGGAGGGGAGGCAAACACTTTACACCATTAAAAGAGCAATGATGATCCATAGGGAAGCAGAATATTTGTTGGTGGGTCTTGATGCAGAGAAAACATTTGACAGAGTAAGCTGGGATTTTATGAGTAGGGCATTGGACGCATTTGCATTCCCTGATACAGTAACACGGTTAATTAAAAAGGTATATAAAGGATTGGAGGAAAGAATTAAAATGTGAGGGTTTTTCTCAGATAAGCTGTGTTTGAGCAGAGGAAGCAGGCAGGGGTGTCCTCCTCCTTCCCCTTTATTTGCTTTATATTTAGGATCATTGGCAAAGAAAATTAAGACTCAGAAATACAAGGAGATAATTAGTATGGTAATCAAGAAAAGTTGACTTTATTGCAGATATTAATTTGTCCCTCACATTCAGAAAAGAACATGTCAGTTTTGCGGAACATTTTGAGATAGTTTCAAGCCTTTTTGGGTTATAAAATTAATGAAGATAAAATAAAGGCTATATAGCCGTAAATTATGTACCCACACACAACTTGTTCAGCTGTAGCTATATTTATGGGGACATAAGATTAGGTATTTAGGAGTATGGATTAAAAAGGCTTCTGTTATGGATGGTAGGAATAATAGGGGAAGAGACAAAACATAAAAATTGAGAAACTGATTAGTCTTATTTATGTATGTATGTTAGTGAGATACAAGCAGTGAAAATGGTTTAGTCCCTTTATTTTTGTATATGGGCCAGGCATACTTTCATCAACCTGAGAAGTTGTGGGCAATAATAATGAATTGAGGGATTTTATCTGTGAGGGAAAGAGGGCAAGAGTTAAGTGGGATAAGTTGATCCTGCCAATAGAACAAGGTGGTTTAGGTTTACCTGATTTTAAGGCTTATATACAATACGACGCAAGCAGAAGCTACAATTCAAAGTGTAAAGGGATGGTGATGAAGCAAGGGGGAAGTTCAAGCAGGAGAGAGAGAGTGGGATTTTGGATGCAGATCCTTAAGGACAATAGTAACATGCAGAATATTATATTCATAAAGTAGCAGAAAGTATTTTGGGAACTTACCTAATACATGAATGGAGAAAGGAGGTTTTGCCAGTAGGGATGAGTGCAAGTAGGGTTACAGAAAATAGGCAAGAGGGACCTGGAATTTACTAATGAAACCTGGTGAAGGAACCAAAACATTGGCAGAAAATAACTAAAGCAGGAGAAGCAATAGAATGAGATGAGGCCAAGAGAATGTTTGGATTGTAGACTAGAGCTTACCTTCCCTTTCAGAGTTTGTTCTCAAGAGTGCAGGCAAAGAGAAAGGGATAGGGGGATTTTTAATTGAATCTAGAACAGAAACAGCTGTTAAAAAGGGGTAATTAGTAGGACATGTAAAATATTTCATGATAACGATAAGAATCAGAGGTGGTTAGAAAAGATTGAGAGACGAGAAACAATTTGCAAGAAAACAATGGGAAAGACGTGTGTATTTTTCCCAAGTATGCAACCACGTCCAGAAGGTTTAGGATCTATTCTTAAGTGTTTGCGTAGGTATTTTTATACCCTAGGCAGACTTTAAATAATTTTTCTTCAGGTAGATAAATCCTGGAGGTGTGATTGAGACGAAAGCAGTAATTGGGAACATATGTTTTTGGAGTGTAATGAGTTGGCAGATTTTAAAAATTCCTTTCAAAGTACTGTGTTGGAAATATTGGGTGAGTAAATGGCTGTAAGTAAGGAAATGATGCTTTTGAGCTGGGGCACAGCAGGATCAGAATTGTTTAGGCACAGTAAGGTCTTATTAAGTTTAAACCGATTTTATAGCTGGAGGAGGTATCTTTAGAAAAGGGAACAGGCAAATTGGATAGAAGTGGAAATTCTGGCAACAATACATGAATAATGAGCAGGAGGAGGTGAGGTTTAAGGAATGGCAGGAATTCAGTTTTTTTTTTTTTAATGTTGGACTGATAGTGGCAAAGAAAATATGTGATGTATGTTGTATTTAAATGGGAAAAATGTTAAAATGGTTTGTTTTCTTGTCTGTTGATGTCTTAAGAGAATAATAATGGTGTTTAAAAAAATACTGTTTCAGTGATAAAGATGATCCCACTAGGTCAAATAAGAGTAATTTTTATTTAAGGATTTTTCTGGTACCATAGAAAAGAAGGAACCTGGAAACCAGTACTAGACCTCTCTTTTCTAAATCTTCACATCAGGATACCAAAATTAAAATGTTCTTCTACATTTTCTTGTTACCTTTCATTCCTCTTTTCAGTTTCCAAGTAACTTCAGGTTTAAAAATGCTTATCACATTCTGTTTCACCAGACTTGAGATGCTTCTTCTCAGACTAGGTTTTCAGCTAAAAAAAAATCATCCTTCATTCCATTTTACAGGATTGTGCGTTTATTCTGTGTCCTACATACATGTCCTTCCATATCACTGTTACAGTATTCTTTACATAGGGGACCTCCTGTCAACATCCCGCCAGTATACCAAAGCCTTTAGGTCTTATAGGCACTGTATGTCACACACATGTTCCCCAGGTAGGGCATAAGGCAAAAAGGTGATATGCAGATACAAATCTGCAAACACACAAAACTACTTTGCTGCCAGTTGGGAACGCCATTATCAAACATCTGTCTGAATGCCCTTTTGCTGTGCTGGTTACCAAGCTTCTTTTAGATAAGTGTCCTGTTATGTTTTTTTCTCTCCTTTTTTCAAATTGGTCTTGTATATGTGTTCATGTCATCCAGGGAGAGAGAATATTCATGTGGGAGACAGATTTCCCATAAAGACCATCACGACCAGTGTCTTTTTTTGCTTGAGCACTTCCCACAACCATATGTAGTGCCCTGTCTGTCAAACCTTTGTCCCTGAGACCCTACATAGTTGTTTATCCTCCTTGTCTATGTACCTTGAGAACCAACATTTTAAGCTGTTGACTCGGGGTACTGTGGCAGAATCCTCCTCTCCCCGAGGGCCAGCCATCTGCCAAGAAGGCCAAAAAAACTAGGCCTAATTTGTTGCTGTCCAGCCTCCCCCAGACATCTCTCTAGAAGCTAGTGAAAGCCCCGAAGACCATCTGGTGCTTGCTTCCGATTCCTCTGCTGCGACTCGTTGGAGGCCGGCATGGACCCATATTCTCACAGTTCCTTGATGGCTTTTCTAGCATCTGCTCCAGACGCTGAAGGGGAACTTCAGCTGATTATTCCCAAGTGGCCGAGGGTGATTTCTCAGAATTTTAGTGAGGGGAGGAGATCCCTACTACCATTATTGAATCTCACCAAGGAAGGTATTTAGGGCAGACATCTTGCAGAAAAAGATGCAGACAACTAAACATGTTTCACCTGGTAAAGATCCCCAGCCTGTAAGACCTAAAGGTTTTGGTATACTGACCAGACGTTGGGTCATCCTTGGTAGGAGATAGATCCCTTATGTAAAGAATACTGCAGTAATAAAGAGAACATTTACTGTTATGGTAAGATTTTACACAACTGTACTTTCCATGATTATGGGCCTTCTTTCCATCCTGAGAACAAGAATTAGTTTCTAGTATTTTACAGCCAGTCTCACACAGCAGCTGGGGATTATCTCAAGATATTAAGATTTACGGTCTCTTCATTTCTAATGATTCCTCTATCAAGACTGCAATTGAGAGATTCATGGGTTCCTCATATCAGTTTGGATCCAAAACCAGAAACCCCTTGCTTTTCAGAACTCATTGCTAAGTTTTGTTAAGAGGGAAGTTTAGTGGTAGGTGAATCTGTTACTTCTCAGTCTAGATTTTTCTCATCCCCCTGCCCCACCTCAGTCTGCAACCACAGGTGCATCAATTTTGCTTGGGGAGCTGTGTGCAAAGCGGTGAAAGTGCAAGGTCTGGAACCATCTTGACAAAAAGAAACAAGTAGACATCAAGGAAATGATGACATTAATAAATGCTGTCAAAGCACTAAACCATCTCTGGAGTCCAGGATCTCTGTTAGTCATTGCAAACACCACCACAGCCATACAACTCTTAAAGAAATTGGAGGGGGGGACCAGGTCTTAACCCCTTTGTTAATCAGCAGTGCTAGCATGGGAACTGGCCCTGCAACTCTTGCTTATCCCTTCAGGCTACGTAAATTCCATCAGAGCAGACTTTTGTGGCAGGACCAGACTCCAGTGAATGGAAGTTGCATCCCAAGGACTTTCAGGAAATTATCCTTCTGTGGGGAAACTCCTCAAGCAGGTCTTTTTGCCTCCATTTACAACAGACAAAGTTCTTCTCTAGTACTCCTTGCATAAAGGCCTTGACAACAAATGCCTTTTCATTCCAATGGACTAGAATATTCCTGTATATTTTCCACCTTTTTCCCTGATAACTGTAATGCTTTTAAAGATGCAAGAGGATTGCAAAAGTAGTACATGTAACTTCCTAGTGGCCCAGGTACCAGTGGTTCTCCATTCTTTTTAAAATGGTCAAGGGCAGTTACCACAAGCTTTCTAATAGGATGGATTTGCTCACACAAGACATGTGTCCTTCTGATCCACCCCAACCTTAAAATGTTTCCTCTCACAGCCTGGATGGTAGAATTTTAGTACCTTCTAGGCACTAAGGATGTACATCAGGTATTAAAGGAGGTTAAGAAACCTGCTATAGTAAAGTCTCCATTAACTGGAATTCAAACAATCGGCAGTTTTGATCAGCTTGTATGTCGGTGCATGAGCAAAGCAGCTGTCAAGCAACTGGAAACTACACTTATCCAGCATCTACCAGTCCCCACAGGTGCCGGTTAAGTGAGATTTTACTGTCCTAGAAAATCACCTATAGCCAAGTGGAAAAGATTTTCTTGCTGGTGCCCTTCCAAGAGTCAAGATCCTTTTAAGGCTCAAAACTTCTCTGTTCTAAAATGTTTGTGAGTTGTCCTCTAGCCTTTCATGAACTTCCATTAAGATTCATCTTTCATCCATTTCTGCATGTCTGTCTGTGGATCCTCCTTTCTTCTTTGTCTCAAATGAAACAGTTTCTGGAAGTTTTTTTTATTGTTATACATATTCATCCATCTAGAAAACAAGTGGCTCCTCCATTAAATCTTAACTTTGTAATGGAAAATCTTCCACTTTTTCGTTTTGAACCAGTATACGAGACTGATTTCAAATTCTTTTGGGAAACCGTGTTACTTATTTGACTTCTGTAAGAAGACTCAGTTAAAACCCTTTTTGTTGATTCAACCATCTCTCATCTTTCATAGAGAGTAAGGTATACTTGAGCACTAACCCTTCTTTTGTGCCAAAAGTGGTTTGAGTTCACTTTGAAACAATCCATTCATACCCCTGTATTATTTTCAGAACCAGAAAATAAAGGAGAGAAAATTCTGCACATAGTGGATGCTCACAGGCAACTTGAATGCAATAATGACAGGACAAAGGACTTCGATCAGTTTATTTTTTTTAGGTAAAGTTAAGACAAGGGCAATTCATAGTAGAATAGACTATTTCTAAATGATAGTCTCTTGCCAGTCAGTTTTGTTATACATACTGTGGGAAGGCACTTCAGGCAAAGTCAGAGCCTATTCTGCCAGGGTTAAGGCTACATCTGCTGTTTTTTGGAAAATGGTGGACTCCAAGGATGCTGGAACCATAGAGTGAGGGTGGAGGAACACACACTTTTACAGCTGCCAGATCATGGTGGCAGCGCCTTCCATATGCATGCCTACTGCCCGTGCAATTTTAAAATGTTACTTTTTAGCTCACATGTGCTGCCCGATTGCCCAAGTATTTTTGCTTCCAGTAAGGAGAGTTTTACATTGGACATCTGCTGCCCAATTGCCCAAGTGTAGTTGTTGCCTGAAAGTTTTACATTAGATATCTACTTGCTGGATTGTAGTTGTTGCCTGAGTGTTTTCACATTAGAAGTCTACTGCCTGATTGCCCAAGTGTAGTTGATGATAGTGTTTCACTGTTGCAGTCATCACATTTGGGTTATGTGCTTGCAGTAGCCCTCAGTCGGCCTGATTATCAAAGTCTTGGGTCCTGCATTGGTTACGGTCTCATTTTCCTTGACGTCAAGGGTATAAAGCATGTAGCCAACGCCATTACATCAGTCTTTCTTGCCGTGCGGTGCCCGAAGCGGTTCGCAAGTGCCGGTCGGCAGACTCCTGAAATTTTCATTTTCGAGTTTCAGAACCAAAGTCTTCAACTAAAGCTAAGTACCCTGTTGGGGAAACTTTTTCTTGCTCTAAACCGATAACAGTAAAAGTCAATAATTGTATTTCTTGTGGAAAGCAAATACCTCGTAAAGATTTTCATTTGTACTGTATTCCTTGCCTAGGCCCTGGCCACGACGTACCTCACTGTCAGTTTTGTGCCTTATTTAAACCACAAACTATTTGTCGGTACATTTTCGCTTCTAAATATTTTGGTACTCTGTTCAATTATCCAGATATGTCTTTGGTAAGCCACCCGACTACCGACATTCCGAAAAAATGCAAAGATAAAGACAAACAGGCCGCCTAGGTCCAAAGCTGCCGACGACACTTCTCTTAAGCTAGTCGCCAGTTCGCCATTACTCAGGCGCTTTCGCAGCCCCTGATACCCGCTACTTCAGATTTGCAGCCCTCTACTGAGACCCGTTCGGAGTCCGGTATGCCGCGAGATGCTTCAACTGTGGAACCTGCAGATGGTTCTACATTGGATGGGTCCAGAGCCGCTGTGCAGGCACCGGCTTCTGAGGGTGTATTCAGGCCTACTGACTTGCATATTAAACCAACGCCATCTTCTTCTAGGCCTAAAACTCGAACCATGCCTAGGAAACAGATGCCCAGACTGCATAGTCAGGCCTCTATGCCTAAAAAACAAATAAGAATGGCTGAAGATCTTATTACTTTAATCAGGGGAAGCCAACTTTCCCCTCTAAGAGACCTAGGACTGAATTTGCTTATGATAATTCTGACCTGGATTCTGAAATTTGTCTCCTCTGATGACCAGGATTTACCTTTATCTACCTATGAGGATTCTGATGCAGAGAACTCTATTCCCTGTGCTTCTCCCCCGGAGGATTTTTCTTTTGGTGAAACCTTGCATACTCTTAGGGAACATTTTCACTGGGAAAGCCAGGATTACTTCGATTCTAAAAAGAGGCTTAGAGATTTCTTACTCCTGCCCCAACACAGGCCTTTAGCTATCCCTCCTATGCTGAACATTGTTGACTATGCCTTTTCGGAATGTAGCTTGGGCCCTGACTCTCTACCTCCTGCTCCCAGAAAACCTGGTTGATATTACAGGGTTCCTGATTCTCATAAGTTCCTTTTTAAAAATCCTACTGCAGTCAAGACCATTTCACAGGGACCCAAGGGCATTAAGGCTGCCACTGCCAAAAATCCTACCCCCTCAGAGATTCCAGAGCCCTGGATAGATGGGGTAAGAAGGGTATACACCTCTTCAACCTTGGCCATCAGGGCCTTAAATTGCCAGTTTCATATGTTAACGTATCAGCAGTATATTATTGGATTGCTTAAACAGAAAATTATGTTGAGTCCTGATTCTGCTGAAAATAAGGATTTACAGGATTTAATGCATTCTGCTGTCCATTCCGTGGTGGTGCAGCGGTAGCGTTGTTGCCTCACAGCAAGAGGTTCTCTCGTTCGATTCTCAGCTAGTGTGCGGGGAGTGCCTTGTGTGGAGTCTGCATGTCCTCCCCACGGGTCAAGTGGCGTTCCGAAAGACATGCGTGAATGGGCATGCCTTCGCTGCAGGGCGTTGAGCTGGCAACTTGGCACCGTGAAAATCTACTGCCAATTATTAGCGGACTGGAGTTCCACTGTGGTGACCCCTAACTGGGAAAAGCCGAAAGACAACAATGCATTCTGCTGAACAGGTTGGAAAACATACTTTGCAATGTGGTTTTGATTCAGTAGAGGCATCTTGCAGGGCTGCTGTCACCAGATCTGTACTTAGAAGGCATGCTTGGCTTAATAAGCAATCTTTTCCAGATCATGTTAAAACTAAATTGCTAGATGCTCCCTTAAATCAGGACCACCTGTTTAGTGACAAAGCAGAAGTTCTTAAAAAGATGGAGGAAAAAGCTGAATCTATGCAAACTGTTAAAGATTTCTTACAAGTGCAGCCTCCTAGATATAGTAGGCATTGGCCCTCAAAAAATTGGTCCTTTCCTGCCTCTTCCAGGCCTTCTCAGTTCAAACCCAGAACCAGTAGATCATCCAGGCTTCAGTCCCAGGGTACGCACAGGACTAAGCAGTAGTGGGCTCCCACTTCCAAATCAGGGAATAGTAAGACTCCCCCTTATGGTA